>NW_007930837.1:1048604-1212189 GCF_000280675.1 Beauveria bassiana ARSEF 2860 | reverse complement strand
CCACACCAATGGCCACACCAATGGCCACACCAATGGACACGCCGACGGACATGCTAACGGATATGCCAACGGACATGCTAACGGATATGCCAATGGCGACGCTAATGGGCACACCAATGGTCATACCAATGGGCACACCAATGGTCATACCAATGGACACATCAACGGCCACAGCAATGGACATACCCATAGCCACCCCTATCTCAACAGGGTCGACTTGAGCGAGACTCCAATCATCATCATCTGCGATGCCGGAGCAACGCCGCTGGCCTCGGCGCTGGCCGACCTTATCGAGCTCCAAACCGGCGGTCTGATGCCAAAGATTACCACTCTCGCTGATGTTGAGATTTCGTCTTCCACCAGGTACATCTGCCTGAACGAAGTCGAGGGTCCTGTTCTTCACAACATGGATGGCACTACTTTTGCCAAAATCCAGAAGCTTCTTTTGAACTGCTCATCCATGCTTTGGGTTGGCACTGGCGCGTACCACACTGCTACGACTCCCTTGAACAACCTTGCACAGGGTATGATGCGTACAATTCGCTCCGAGTCTAGCAAGATTGCCGGAACTCTTGATCTTCATCCCAACTCAACCCTTCAGCCTGTCGATCAGGCCCAGTTGGTCATCACTGCTATGAAGACGACTCTGGAGACTCATGAGGATGATGCCCCTGTCGACTTTGAGTTTGCTGAAAAGGATGGCAAGCTGTTTGTACCTCGCATCTACAATCAAAACGATGTCGACCTTGAGCTCTTCCGTGCCACTCAGCCATCCCGCCCCTACGCTCAGAACTTTTCTCAGCCTGGGCGCCGCCTGAAGCTGGCTGTTGGCACCTACGGTGCACTTGATTCTCTGTACTGGAAGGATGAAGAGGAGTACGTTCTCGGCGAAGAGGAGATTGAGATCAAGGTGGCTGCCACTGGCATGAACTTCAAGGATGTGGTCATTGCAATGGGCCAGCTGGCTAGCCCATACCTTGGAGTCGAGTGCGCTGGCACTGTCTCACGCATTGGCTCCAACGTCAGATCGCTCAGGGTCGGTGACCGTGTCTGCGCCATGACACACGGTGCTTATGGAACCTACGCTCGCTGCCCCGCGACTAGCGCAGGTCTCATCCCCGAAGGCATCTCTTTTGAGACGTCGGCCTCAATCCCAGTCGTTTACTGCACTGCTTACTATGGTCTTGTTGATCTGGCTCGCCTAGAGTCTGGTGAGAAGATTCTCATTCATGCTGCTTCTGGTGGTGTGGGCCAGGCTGCGATCCAGCTTGCCCAGATGATTGGCGCAGAGATCTTTGCCACAGTCGGAAGCCTGGACAAGAAGCAGCATCTTATCGAGGAGTACGGCATCGCCGACGATCATATCTTCTACAGCAGAGATAGCTCATTCGCCCCGGCGCTGCGCGATGCCACCGGTGGCAAAGGAGTGGACGTTGTCATCAATTCCCTTGCCGGCGATCTGCTGCGCGAGACTTGGTCTTGCCTCGCCCCCTTTGGCCGCTTCATTGAGATTGGAAAGCGAGATATCAACTCCAACACGAGACTGGAAATGGCCAAATTTGAGTGGAACTGCACCTTTAGCTCGGTGGATTTGACCAAGGTCGGTGACTTTAGACCCAAGATCATGGGCCGCATCTTCCGCAATGTCATGGAGCTCTTGGACAAGAAAACAATCAAGCCCATTGGCCCCATCACAACTGTTAGCATCAGCGAGGTTGAGTCTGCTCTGCGCAAACTTCAGAGTGGCAAGACGACTGGTAAGGTGGTGGTCAACCATGAGCTCGACGGACAAGTCAACGCTACCCACCCCGAGCCAAATACCCACTCGCTCAAGGCCGATGCCGCGTACATTATCATCGGTGGTACTGGTGGTCTCGGTCGATCCATGTCCAAGAGAATGGTGCAACGAGGCGCGAGAAACATTGTTCTGCTTTCCCGCAGTGGCAGCATGACGGCAGAGCTGGAGAGGCTGATTGCAGAGTGCGAGCCCCTTGGCGCCAAGATTCATGTCATGGCGTGCGATGTTGCAGATGAGGCCAAAGTCAATGAGCTCATTGCTCAGCTGCGCAGCTCACTGCCTCCTATTCTCGGTGTCATTCATGCTGCCATGGTGCTACGTGACACTCTGTTTGAGAACATGTCGTTTGAAGATTACGAGGCCGTTGTCCGCTCCAAGGTTTCGGGAGGCTGGAACTTCCACAAGGCTCTGATCAATGATCCTTTAGACTTGTTTATTGTTCTCTCGTCGGTGGCTGGCATTGTTGGAAACCGTGGGCAGGCCGCATACGCCGCTGCCAACACGTTCCTTGACGCATTGACTGCTCACCGTCGCCAGCTTGGCCTTGCTTCTACATGTCTCAACTTGACAGCCGTTGAAGGCGTCGGCTACTTGGCGGAGAACTCGGCCAAGCAGTCGGAAGTACTCAAGAACCTGTCAGGAAGCACCATGGGCGAGAGCGAAGTGCTTGCCCTGGTGGAGGCGGCGATTGATGGCAAAGTCGGTACCTTTAGCAATGACCAGGCGATTACTGGTCTTGACCTTGGCGACGCCAGCAACTTTCCTTATTACGCTGCCGATGCCAAATTCAAGCCCCTTCGCGATGCTGCAGTTGCCGCAAGCGCTGCCGCTGGAGGCGCGGACGGCGCGACCAACATTCCTATCGGCAAGAAGCTGGCAAAGCTCGCGACGGTTGACGAAGCTGTCGAGCTTGTTGGCACAGGCTTGCGCGAGAAGCTGGGTGCCATTCTGATGCTGCATCCCGATGTCATGGCGGCCAGACAGGCCACCACTACCATTACTGCGTTTGGGTTGGATTCGCTCAACGCCATTGAGCTGCGCAACTGGATTGGAAAGGAGTTGCAGGCGCACTTGCAGGTGCTGGAGCTGTTGACGAGCGGCACCATGGCGGATCTGGCTTCGCAGATTCTGCGCAAGACCAGGATTCAGGGTGTCTGGACCGAGGTGAAGACTGCATAGAGTGTGTTGTGCGTTCAAAAAGAAAAAAACTTGAAAAAAAAAAAAAAAGAACAACATTAGCATGACTTTTCACGGACAGGAGTTGAGATATTTTTTTTTCTTCACTTCATTTCTCATGTCTTTTATTAGTGAACACGGCGGCGCAACTTTTTACCGATTTTGACGTCTTAATGAACTTTAGAGTTATCTACGTCTCTCTTACGAGATTTAATAGAATTAATTGCATTACAATACTTTTTTCAGAATGTTTGGTCCTATTTTTGGTGCTGGTTAATTTTCAGCGTGCTATTCATAGGCATCAAGGTAGACTCGGGAGCGGCGGAGAGCGTCACAGACAAAAGATGTTGTATCTAATAAAATAAATAGCCTTTGCCATTGTACCAAATGATAAATCAGGTACAAGCGGGGATAATCAATTGGCCTAGCGGGCCTCTATTTATCATCTTAACGTGGCAAGTTATAGCTGTTGGGGCGGTGCACACTATTCAATTACGCCATCCCAACTCGGTATGGTGAGTTTTGCTTGTACCTCTTCGTTTCTTTTATCTGGTAGGCGGGACCCTTGATTTTTTTTTTTTTTCCCTTTCCCGCTAAAAACACCACCGATAGCGACGGCGAACCTCGACCCGAATTCTACAGAGACATAGATGCGGCTGAGACATTTGACAAAAGAAAGAGGATATTACGAGAGTGACTATTTTGCCAGCCATGCAACCTTGAAAATTGGGTCCCGGAGTTTTGAGTCTATCAAAAAAGGTGACTGGTCTGTTGTGCGCGCGTGCTCAGCTAAACATCTTTTTGCGCCACTCACCGACGTGCGCTCCGATCGCACCTTCTCTCTCTCCTCTCTCTCTATCTTTTCTTTTTTGCCAACGCCTCGTCTTCGGAACCCCGAAAAAACGAAGCAATGACTAGATCCTTTGCCGACGAGAAAAAGCCATCAGCCAGCGCTGCCACCAGCAGCCTCGGCCCTCTCCTCCCGTCCTCGTCCTCTACATCATCGCCTCTTCAACCCGATACTACCGTGTACGGCAGCTTCCCCCCTCCTCCTCCTCCCCTCTCTCCCTCCTCCTCTACTGGCGCGCAAAACATGCGTGCTCTCGACGCGGACCTCGTAACGGCGACGGAGCGGCGCGACCTCCAGCGCGGGCTCCGCGAGCGCCACCTGTCCATGCTCGGCATCGCGGGGGCCATTGGCACCGGCTTGTTTCTCGGTCTCGGCGGCGCCGTGCAGACGGGCGGTCCGCTCGGCGCGCTGCTCGGCTACGCGACCGTCGGGCTCGTCGTGTGCGCCGTGCAGTTTGCGCTCGGTGAGGTGTGCGCGCTGCTTCCCGTCACGGGCTCCTTTGTGCGCCACGCCGAGTTTCTGGTCGACCCGGCCTGGGGGTTCGCCGTCGGCTGGAACTTGGTCTACGGCAATTTGCTCTCGATTCCGTCCGAGATTACCGCCATTTGCGTGCTCTTTGAGTTTTGGACCGACGTCAACCCGTCCGTCTGGATCGTCACCTTTATCATTCTCACCGTTGCCGTCGGCATGTGCCTTGTCCGCGTCTTTGGCGAGGTCGAGTTCTTTTTCGCGCTGCTCAAGATCTTGCTTGTCGTCTTCCTCGTCATCCTCGGGCTCGTCATCGACCTCGGCGGCGTTCCGGGGACCCCCGCCATCTATTTCCGCTACTGGAGCAAGCCCGGCCCCCTCGTCGAGTACATTGCCTCGGGCAACTGGGGCAAGTTTCTCGGCTACTGGAGCGTCATGACCTCTGCCGTCTTCTCCTTTGCCGGCGTCGAGTCCATCGCCATGGCCGGCGCCGAGACGCGCAACCCGCGCAAGGCCATCCCCGCCGCCTGCAAGAACGTCTTTATTCGCATCGTGCTCTTCTACATGCTCGCCATCCTCATCGTCGGCATGCTCGTCGCCAGCGACGACCCGCGCCTCGACGGCGGCGACGGCTCCTCCGTCACCCAGAGCCCCTTTGTCATTGCCGCCCAGGCCGCCCACCTACCCGCCGTCCCCTCCGTCGTCAACGCCGTCCTCATCTCCTCGGCCTGGTCCTCGTCCAACCAGGCCCTGCTCTCGGGCACCCGCGTCCTCTACGCCCTCGCTCTGAAAAAGCAAGCCCCCGCCGTCTTCCTCCGCACCACCTCCTGGGGCGTCCCCTACGCCTGCGTCGCCCTCTTTTCCGTCTTCATGCTCCTCAGCTTCATGAGCCTCTCCAGCGGCGCCCTCACCGCATTTTACTGGCTCATTAGCCTCACCGCCGCCGGCGTCCTCGTCTCGTGGATCTCCATTCTCATCAACCACATCCGCCTGCGGCTGGCGCT
Organism: Beauveria bassiana ARSEF 2860; assembly: GCF_000280675.1. Classification (NCBI taxonomy): domain Eukaryota; kingdom Fungi; phylum Ascomycota; class Sordariomycetes; order Hypocreales; family Cordycipitaceae; genus Beauveria; species Beauveria bassiana. The sequence continues at coordinate 1,206,893 of NW_007930837.1, read as the reverse complement.
GCGCGCGCAGGGCATCCCCGCCAACCGCCTACCCTGGCACAATGCCTGGACCCTCTACGCCTCGTGCTGGGCCCTCGGCATGTGCATCATCATCCTCTTGACGGCCGGCTTCAAGGTCTTTACAAAGGGAAATTGGAGCCCCGAGTCCTTTGTCTCGTCGTACCTCGACATACCGCTGGTGGCCGTGGCGTTTGTGACGTGGAAGCTGCTCAAGAAGACTAAAATGGTCAAGTTGACCGAGATTCCACTCCATGCCGCACTGGAGCAGGCGGAGCAAAAGGATGTTGACGACGAAGAGGATGCATAATCACAGCATATGAACCATTGAGGTTCCAAGGAGCATATTGCATCAAGCGCTGCATTTGAAGAATTTCTGTATACCAAGCCATGTAAACAGGCACCATCCAGCCACTTTATGATTGAGCATCTACGCCTACTAAACAAGTAAAAAATTATGAAAACGAAGCCCTGCTCGTCCATGACAGGAATATATTCATCCAACTATGTTATCCAAGAAAGGCTTTCTATACTAGCCCAAAGTGCCCACGGCTTTCGCTCTTGTATTAAATCTCGAAACTGAGAGTAATAATTGTATCGAAATGTGCGTATAAGCCGAAATAGCCAAACAAACAAATAAAAAAGCAGACGAATCAAAACGCTTCGCAATGCTAGCCTGTGTGAATGCTATTTGTTTCTTTTCTTGATTCCAAACACCGCTTTCCAAGCGCTCAAAACATGTATAGGTACAAAAAAAATAAAGGTAATCAAATGTTGCTTGTCTGAGTGGCGGTAGGTATCTAGCTTATGAGCAAGTAGCACACACAGAGCCGACGATGCATCAACCAGGCCGACCCCTTCAAGGAAAGACGCCCTGTCGCCAAACTTCGACTCGATCCATCGAGGCACCATTGTGTGGCATCTGCATCTGGTTGTTTGGCTGCATACCACCATACACGCCGTTGTTGTACATTTTCATAGCGCCAAATGCATGTGCGCTACTTGCGCCGTAGGGGTTCATATAGACACCTTGCTGGGGGCCATGGTTGAAGGCCATGTTGTTGGGTCGGTTCAGTTGACCCTGGTTCAGCATTTGAGCAGAGATGGGGCGCTGATTGCCAATGCGTCCCCCATTGCCGTTGTTGTACGCTCCATTTTGAAATGCTCGCTTTGGTGCAGCTCCTGGCACGGACAAAGTCGAAGGCATCTGAAGGCGCATAGCTGTCATCCTAGCCTCGTTTTCGCGCGCGATGCGTTCCTCTTCCTCTCGGCGCTGTATTTGTTCCTGGACTCTTAGGTCTGGGCTCTTTTTCGGGTGCATGCTGAGAACATTCGAGAGACTCAGGCGGCGGTCCTTGTTGTGTACCGCAGAGCCGGCGGCTGCGATGCCGTGTGCCATTTCCTGCTGACGAGCCGCTTTCTCAGCTTGCAAGCGACGCCGCCGCTGGCCAAGTGTCTCTTCCTCCTCAGGAGCCCCATTGACTCCCTTGGAATCCTTTCCATCGGCAGTGCCTTCCGACTTGCCCAGTTCCACAGGATCGAATTGACTCAGGAGCTCAGCAGAAAAGGCTGTGCTCACGGGTCTTGTGGGAGGCAACGAAAGCTCCTTTTCTTTCTCCACGTCGGATGCCAGGCGCTTTCTCCGGTCGGCTAGCGTCTCGCCCTCAACATCCTCTGGACTAATAAGTATGTTCAAAGAACTCATCGATTGTCGTGGGCGTGTATCTCCAAGACGAGCTGGCGCCATCAGCATACTTTGCGGTCGAGGTGTAGAAAAAGTATTGTCCCGCCCTTGCAAACGTGCACGACGTTTACTTAGGGGTTCGTTTTCCTCGATTTCCCTTTTTTCTATAAGGCCGATCGGGCGTTCGAGATCTGCCATGTTCTTTGCGCCTTGCTGCCTAGCTGCGATGATGGCCAGCGGAACATCTTCATCATCGGAGCCATTTTGTTCCAAATGTGCGTCGGGATCCTCCCAGAGCAAGTTGACACGCTTACTCTTGCGATCAATCCTCTGTGTCTCAGCAACGGCATCGAGCTCGAGCAGTGTAGCTTGCATGCCATACGCGTCCTGGACTTTGTTCTGGATGCGCTCCTTCTGCTGCTGCTTGCGAAGCTGCAGTTCCGCAAGCAACGTGGTAGGGGCTCCCAGATGGCCTTCAATTTCCTCTGCTCCCTCGTCTCCTTCAATCTGCTCTTCCCCGGTGTACCCCACGGTGCCTGTAGGCACCCGGGCAACATGATCGCTGTCGCTGTCGCCATTCAGGTGAGGTGCATCATTGTTCGGTCTAGGGCTTTCTTGGCTATTGCGACTGTGACTGCGCCTGCCGAGCAGCATCCACGAAGACCGTTTTTTGACAAGATGCTCGTTGGAAGGCGGCTCCAAGGATGGCGATGAAGTAGCCGACTTTTTCGTTGCCCCGTATACTTCGGGGCCAAGTTTTCCAGCATAGGGATGATCGGTGAAGGCGTCCACTGGAGCGCTGGCTCCGGCAGCCAAGATGTCGTCAAGGGCATTCATGGCAGAACCATCCTTGGCTTCAATGTCGGCCGTTATAGCAGGCGCATCAAAGAAAGCACTTGCGCGCAGCTGCGCAGGGATGGCCATCATGGACATTCGACTCTTGCGCTTGTCAACAGCCTTGGATTCGGAAATGCGTTTCGGGAGTCGAAGTGTTGAAGCAAGATTTTCAAAGCTCTCCTGAGCAGGCGCGGGTTGTTGAGCGGGTTCGGGAAATGGTTCATTGATTTTTTGCATGTCCTCAGTTGAAAGGGGGAGGAAGGATGGTCGACGTTCGTGGTGGCGCTCCTTGACAGGCCGAGGGTTCTCCGCAAGCTCGGTCTTGCCACCCAAGGCCGGCATAGCAGAAGCTCGGCGAGCAGCGTCACTATTGACAGGATTATGTGTGCTGTCCATCATGGCACTAAGTACTTTGGACTGCCTCGAGTTTCTTTGGTGAGCCTTCGGTTTATTGGACAGCTTTTGAGGAATGTTCAGAGTGGCTGGAACTCGGGCTGGATAATAGTTCATCTGAAGACCCGAGGCTGGATCGATATACGACTGGGGACGGATCAGACCAGCGGGTTGCGGAGGCGGTGGAAGCGAGTCTTCTCCGTACAAGAAAGCTGGAGCCCGGGAGAGAGTTTGTGGAATTTGCAGGGGAGGGAGATCAAAGACATGATCATCCAGTTCTTCAAGATGCTGATCAACGGCGACATAGCCCCCCTCAATGGGGGTGCGCTCTCGGTGATATTCCTCATGATGCATGTCGATTCCGTTGTCAGAACAGTGAACTCCATCAAAGTCGAAGAAAGCATGTTGAGCTTGGTGATAAGTGTCGTGGGAATGGGAGGAGCCGGGGCGATTACCCCGGTCGGGGATTGTGGACGCATCTCGACTAGGATCTGGCGAGTAGTTGAAGATGGGCTTTTGCGTAGCGCCGTTGTGCATCATCTGGTGGAAAGCATCGGTGCTAGGCTTCTTGTGCTCGCTCTCTTGTTCGTGGGCGGGTGATTGGTGAATGATGGGCTCGAATTCGAGCGGCGGCGCCATGTCAGCCTCGTCCAAGACTGTTTGGGTGAGCGAAATAGGCTCGGATTCAGAAATGTCAGCCAACGAGAGCTTCGCCGAGCGTACACTACGGACAGAGCTATTGCCGGGGCCGTGGCGAGACAAGACAGTAGAAGCCTCAGACTCGGGCGAGGTAGCCGTCAGTGAGCCAGGAATCAAGCGACCACTTGCAGAGGCACTGGGAGACTTGACAAATGCAGCCGGTGAGTAGCCACCCTGGCGTGCGGCGATGTTAGTCGATACAATGGAGGATGAGCTCGAGAGATGCCTTTTGAGCTGACTTGCAGGTGCCGGGCCGACGTCGTCTCCGGGCCTGACACTGGCAGCGAGAATTGATGATCGTCGAGAGTCGCTTCGTTTGAGTTCGCCGTGGAGGTCTCGAATCGCATCGTCGATGGAACTCGTCATTGAAAGTTGTTGGGCAGTTATTTCGAGCTGCGCAACGCTGCTAGCGGTACCAGGCCGGCTGGTCACATCGGCAGGCGCTACTCTATTGATAGGTTTAGGATGGACCATCCTGGTATTGGCGAGAACGGTGCCTGTGTGGAGGGGTTGTGTCTCGCCGAAAGGAACCAGAGGCGAAGGGACATCGTCGTTTCTGGGTTGAGTATTGGTGGCAGCAGCAGCACGGAGTGCCTCGCTGATGGAGTCGGTTCGCTTTCGCATACATGCCGAGGCGGAGATTTGGGATCGAGTAGGGCTAGCTCCGGATTGTCGGATTGGCGATGTTGATTTGGTGAGCCTATCATGTCGCCTTGGTGATGCGGGTGTGGATTCTGGCGTAAGAGTCTGAGGCATGCTCATGGGAGCACCCTTTGGGGCAGGATGAACAAAGAGCCCTAGGGGTGTGCATACCCTGTTGGCAATGGGACTGACAGTCTTTGACTCTAGGTGCGGGGATTGAGGGTGTTGCGCGGGCGAAGCAGTAGGCGTAGCCGCGCCTGTTGTTGTGTCGCCGGGAGCGCTCGGGAGATGAGGTTGCGACGTGTCGGCCATGATGGGCAAGAGATGACCGTCGGCGACCACTGCGAAGACGCAAGCGCAGCAAGGCAATCGGGCATGTATATGCTTCTAGCCGGGAAGCTGTCGGGGGCTCAGGGCAGGCGCGGGGCTAAAAGAGTGATTGCAAGTAAAAGCAGCAACAGTGTTGCCGGGGCGGGTCTCAAAATGGTGGCGGAAGCGCCGAGACATTCACGATTCGAGGTGGCAGCGGAGGTGAAAGGCGTGGGATGTCTCAAAGAAAGAAAGTCGGGTCAGGACCGTGCAGATGGCCGTTTTGCGAACGAGGCTGAGGGAACCGCAGGTTATCGCCGGAGGTAGAGATATTATAGTTAGGTACCTAGGTAGGCTCGGACAGTGGTGAGCAAAGCAAGCGAAAGATGGTCTTGGATAAGGCCAAGTCGGGACGGCAGCGGCAAAGCTATGGAGGAGAAATGGCGAGCGCAGAATCAAGCAAAAGTCGGGGGGAAGCAGGGTTAAAAAGCGATGAGGAAACGCTGTGGCCAGAGTTTGGTTCGACGGAAAGCTCGTGTGTTGTGAAGTTGGGAGCGTTGTGTGGTTGCAGCAGACGCTATACTATTTCGGGAAGCGAAATGGGTGATGGCCAGTTGGGCACGTCGAGGTAAACAGTAGAGCCAGTGGGTGATGCGAAGGATGGGCGCGTCGCAACCAAAGTAATCTCATGTGTGAGCAAGAAAAAAAAAGGATGGTGTTGAGAGCGGTGACAATGACAGTTGGGCAACAGAAACAAGAGGAAAAGAAAAGCTGCCAGGATTGGTTGCCAAATTTGGGCTTCCCGGGTTGGCTGGGGGGCTGGCCAGGCTGGGGCTCGGGCCATGCTGGGACTTGGGAGGGACTTTTTAGTGGCGACGGACAATGCCATTGGCCAAGGTGCACTGTTGCAGGCTTGTTAGCATTTCTAAACTTGGCCACAGGTAAGCACCGGGTGCAAAGTTTGATATTACTGATATTCGACGGGAGGCCTATCTTTCCTTTTTCCCTTTGTCCCTATCTTTTTCCTCCAGTCTCAACTCAAGGACAAGCTGCTCCCATCAACGTCGTTCGCCTTACTGGGACAGCACGGTGGGGGAAAGTCCGAGTCGCGACCCTTTTCAGGCCCTGGCAGGCTGGCAGGCGTTTCCTTGTGAGTTTTCCCCTGGACACGGGACATATTGACTAGGTAGCAATTGGCAATTGATAAACTGGCAAGTACCAGCTCGGGCAATGGATTGGCTCGCAGTGGGCTGCAGATTACGAGGTCTTTCCCGCTGGCAGGTTGGCAGCACCCACCTTGCTACAGCAGCCACACAGCGCTCGCTGCATTGTCTGATTGTAAGCCACGTAAGAAGTATGATCTCTGGCAGGCAATCAGTGGCAGGCAGGGCAGGCAAGCAGCAAAGCAGCAAAGCAGCTACCTACCTAGCAAGCAAGCAAGCATTAGGAGGCAGGCAAACACGCAGGCAGGCAACAAAGCAGTTGGCAGACTTTCAGTAAATTATAATACTTGTCATCATAATTTCGACTTGCCCAGCTGCTCCGGCTACCTACCTACTTATCCATCTTCTTCTCCATAGTAAATAAGCCTGTCCCGAGCCCCAGACGGGCTAGGCTCCCCCCCCCCAAACAAACAAACCACTCTTCTGCGCCTCCTCGATCCATGACCCGTCATCGATATGCATCAAACACCCGGCCGTTCTTCTGCCACATCGACTACTTACAGGTACTGACTAGTTACGACCCGTTGTACCGCACCATCAACCATGCCTCAAGTGGCTCTGGATTTTGGCACCACTCCCGCCGCAGACATATGCGCCCCTACTACGGAGTAGTACCTATTAGTTCCAGTACGAGGCGGGGGCCTGTTATCAAGGTTCATTGGCGAGCTACAATTGTCTTGAAAGAAAAAAAGTCTGTCCCGTATCCGAGGCCCACACTGCGTGCGTATTGGGCCATCTGTCTCTCTAAATATTGCTCTGCCTACCTTACAGATTACAGGCTAAGTAATACCATGTTGTGGCCTGTCTTTTCTCCTAATTTTCATGCAAAGACGCCATCAATAATCATTGCCCCCCCCCCAATCAACTCCATCGCTACCTTGTTGTTAATGATGTTAATGATAGCGCCCTGAGCATTACAGGTCACGGCATCATCAGTCACACTGTTGCCTGCCGCGCAAACACAGCAGCTCTCCACCACACTGTTCGCCCTTTCTGAACCCTTTCACCAGCCTGACTCAAGACAGTCAGTGCAGACGTCAGAAATCAACACGCCCTACGGCCCCTTTATTATCCTGCCCGGCAAATCGCAACTCTTGTCATCGTCGCCTTCTTTTGATGAGCGCCACTCGGCTCCTACTGCCGACTTTTGCTTCAGCTCATACTGTCATGCCCGCATTCCCCAGCACCGCATCGGGAACAACACCAAGTCCTACGTGCCACCGCCTTGAAACGCCACATGAGCCCGAGACCTTGCAGGAATCAATGCACTGTCTGTCCGTACCTTGCAGCAGCTTGTCCTGACTCTCGCTTCCTGTGTGCCGCTTTAACTAACTTGTCGTGGCTTGAAACCGTCATTCATGCCGCCTGCGTTCATAAATGACGCCCCCCGGTTGATATCGAATCATTTCCTTATAAAACTATAACACGGCAACTATACACGAATAAGCTCACATCATTAATGTAGTATTGAATGTGGCCTCATCGCTGTACCTGCATAATTACATGCTACGATTCTGCCATCTCAACTCCCGACAATCTCAGTATTTACCGGAGTCCCACGCCTGCAAGAAGCAATATTCATCTGCAAGATTTCTGCCAGCGCACCGTGGCTGCAATCTTGCCACTATTCCACGCTGTCAAGTAACCCCACACAATGCATCATCAACAGGCCATTGCTGTGCCGGCATAGCAACCCTCACACATTTCACATCACAAGCTTCCAGAGAAAAGCCTGAACAAACACTACATAATATAAGACGCCTCTTTCTAATTTTCCTAGTACTCAAGGGCGATTTTCCCCACCAACTACACTTCTAGCCTGCTCCTTATCTCGTGCAACGTCCTGTCCGACACCGTTCATTAAACACAGCGTCTGAGAGAGCACAAAGAGCTCGGCCGTATTACAGGTCATTCGAGCAGACCACTAACGATATTTTCCGGTCAAACACAATCATCCTCCTATGGCACCAAGTGGGCAATCATGTGATGCGTCTTCATAACATCACAGTCCTAGAGGCAAATAGCTGCAATTTCTCATTGGATCGCAGCCTGCGGAAGCCTGAATAATACAGAAATGTCGAGAAAGGGACAATTTATTACTCGATTCTGACTTGGATACTTTCCCATCGCTCTAGCGCCGTCATCCCCCTTGTTCCGCAAATTGCATTGATTTTGACTGGCCGAAACAAAGTATTGGGTTCGCGCTAGTGCCGCGTGGGCTGGCCATCTCGCGCTCAGCAAGGCACAAGGCTGCTACGCGCAAGAAAAGCAGGAGAAGAAGCACAAAGTCAAAAGGAAAACAGGGGCTTCAGAATCCTATTACAGCTAGTCAGGCACAGTCGCCATGAGCGCGTAAAGAGTTTGGTTGTACTGAACGCATGGCTTCCCTTTGGCTACGGCCGGCTTCTGCGTCGGCCCGACACTACCACCGTACTTGCATGCAGATAGTATTGTTGGTTACGAGATTCCAAACCATGAGTACCAGCAGATATTGTAGGCTGAAAGCGCAAATGCAGAGAAAGATGAAGAGACGCTGCTTCGCCTCGGCTTTAGTCTTGGGTTTTGGACTTTTGCTGCTCTCATTCATTCAATGCCTTCCTCGCTAGCGGATTTGTGCTGAGGATGACGCTAGCAATTTGTGACCGAGGCCGGCGAAGAGAAGCCAAGTAGCGCCACAGTGTGGGTTGAAGCCTCGGACTGTCCAGATGCCTCCGAATCAGCAGACACTTGCACAGTCATTGCTCGCTCATAACAATTTTGCGCACTGTATCCGGACTTACCGCCAAACCCCCACCACCCTCGAAGCACATTTGCGCGCCCCGCCATCTCCTTGATTGGCAGGTCTGTCCAAAGTCAAGGATAGGCAGGCCATTGCCATTACACAGGCTATCCATCGCTGCCTGCATACACACATCGGACGTGTCTCGCATCACCCGTCACCGCCATCTACCAGTTTCTGTGCCACTGCCTTGCGGTCCCTATCTTGTTCCCCGCACCCTGCAGCTGGCGGCAACTAGTAGCACACGACCATTGAGCCTCTGGCATCCCCTCTGTCTTGCGATTCGAACCTTGCCAGAGTCGGCACGGGCAATGCTACAGTACTGACTTAGCGTCCTTGACGGCTATAGCACCGGGCACTCGCTCAAGAATACTCGATACCTGTTGGACCTTGATCCGTCGTTTGCACGACAAGAGACTGCAGCAGCAATGAATTCCGACCCGCCACGTAGGCGCTTCGTGCCCGAGCCGATTGAGACGACCTACAATTCCCATCACGCCTCCCATTTGCCACCCGGCCGCGTTCACATCGGTCCCAACCCAGAGCTTACTCCGGAGCCATCACCGCGCTCTCGTTCCCCGGCGTCGGCATGTCCTCGCATTAGACGCCGTTTTGCCCCCCAGCTCATTGAATCCTCGAGAAGGAGTCACCGCGTGGGAGATCACGGTCCGGCAACACGTCCTGCCGACAAGACTGACATCACACCATATACCAATCACATCTATACTGCAAAGGCCAGGTCAAAGAAGCGGCATGACGGTGCGGTAGTTGAGGACGAGGGTCTGCGGCAGAAGCAGCCATCCCGAAGAGAGACAGAGGAGGAAGAGGTCAAGGAGTATTTACTCGAACTCGCAGCAAAAGAGGTAGAGAGGCAAATCCAGGAAGATGCTTTGGCTGCCTTCCCCAACAGTCGCGCTCGTGAGGGTGGTGTCGCCCATTTCTATTTTCGGGATGGCTCGAGCAGCGAGGACTCTGCGGCCGTGAGCCCAGCCGAAGACGAACGTGGCAGGCGTCGGTTGCGAAGAAAGACATCGAGCCTTGATCTAAACTGGTGGCAGAGGCACATGCAAGAGCATGCGGAAAAGTTGGCCCATGACAGGGAAGATGCTGAGAAGGCGGACAAAGTGTTTGAGGACGTGGACATGACATCTGATTCAGAACTGGACAAGATGGATCTGACAGTACCACCCGACGCAATGTGGACCACAAGTCGGCGTGCATCGCTGGGCGACAGACGAGATTCTGCAAGTCAACAAGCCGAGGCAAGGAATTGGGCAGCCGCTAAAGAAGACGAAGCCCTACATGTGTTGCGGGGCTCCGCCCTCCAATCTACAAACGCCAACAGATCTCAACCTCGTGCACAACAACACCTCCCATCACCACATTTACAAAAGCAGCCGCCGCAGCAGCAGCAGCAACCGGCAAATGAATTTGGTGTTAGAAATCACCACGATCCCTTCGTCCGCCCCTTTGCTGCCATCGGCATACGGCCCGACGTTGCGCAGCTACAGCGCATCCGCAAGTTTGTGTCGCCGCCAATGCTGGGAAAGGAGCTCAATTTTCGCAAGTGTCCTTCGCCCAAGCAAACAAAGCTCGAGACGGACCACTCATTTGTCCTGTCACAAAATGCAAAACAGAATCGGGACTTGTCGGGCAACGGTGGCCTGTGGAGGGGCTATTGCTGCAGGTCGGAATCGACCGGCGGTTACTTGGTTCCGGCGGAGCTGCACCCGCCAGCCATGATGGCGACACCCCGAACACCAGGCACCCCCAAAGAATTGTTCTCGCACGAAGCCGACTGTATTCTTGCGGTGAGCGACGAGCCGGCATCTCTGTGGGACGTTGCGGCTGCGGACTCCGCCGGCAGCCCGCCCGGCGCATGCCCGGGTACGGCCGAGCACCGGCTCCGCAGTGGCGCGCCCAAGGGCCTGCACATGCTTCACGGCCTCGATGAGCGCCTGCAGCAGGAAAAGGTGCGCGCCGAGCTCGACGATAAGATTGCGCTCGAATTCAGCGACGAGTTTGTTACGCAAGTTTACAACTACCTCTCGCTAGGCTATCCGGCCATGGCGCGCTCTTTTGACGAGGAGCTTTCCCGGATTAGCCGCATCGGTGTCGAGGAGCTGTGCCGTGACGACGACAAACAGCTCGCCAAGGGCCACATGCTCGAGATGAATCTCGACGACACTCCCGAGGAGGCGCGCTGCCCGCGCTGGAAAGCGCTGCGCGTGTACATTGTCGAGTGGGCGCGGCAGCACCCGGACCTTGACAACCTCAACCCTCTCGCGTGGGGCGTGCACGAACGACGAGGCAGCTGGGCCATATAACAAATGTGCTCGTAAAGAAAGACACAAGCAAGGGCAGAATGCTTTTTTCTCTTGTTCTTGCCTCATCTCTTGTCTATTCTATGTTGCGGCCTCACCTCACATCCGATTATAGATCACTACGGTCTTCCATCAGCTTCATCAGCTTCATCATCTTCATCAGCGAATCTTTCCAATCTACTACACGGGCTAGCGTAGACCCTTGCCAGGCTTCCAGAACGTTTAGAATTATCCCCTTTTTAGAAATTAGGCGTCGTTTGATATTCTTTGTTTTTTACAGCGCGCATTATACATTTTCCATATTTATTTTCCATAATGGCTTCTATTCCTTACTTTGAATCTAAATGACAGGATGTGGTACGCAAATTGAAAAAAGCCTTGTAGGATGGAATCAAATGTATTCTTTTTCTACCCAACGCCAGTAAATGTGTGGGAAAATGAGTGCCAGCATACCAGAAAAAGAAAGGTATGGCCGACATAACTCGCACTTGCTCTCCGATAGTTACAATAAGAACGGATGCTGTGTCCATACATACATACAAAAAGAACAACACAGAGGACACTTTTCTCTCCTTGCCGTCTTACAGAAGCCAGCCCCCCAGAGTTTCCGTCTTCACTTTCGTCTAAATTCATGATTCACTTGCCCTGCTTTCCAATCAAATCTTGATGCCGTTTTTGCACCCATCTTAGAGTTTTATTTTCTCATGACTCTCTTTGCTCTTTCGGGGTTTTTTTTCCTTCACTTGCGCTTCGTAAAGAAGCCAGCAACTTTTTGTAGCTTGGAAGGCGGAGCGGGTTCCGCATCGCTCTCCTCGTCCTCGCCCATGGACTCGTCGACGTCGTCGTGATCCACCTCGTCCTCGTCCAGCGACTCCTCCGCGCGGTCCTCATCGTCCTCGTCTTCGGCGTCGGAATCATCATCGTCACCGTCTGAGTCGGGGATGACGCCGTTGGCCATGTGCGCGTCCTCGTCGACGTCCGCCGCCCCGTTGGCCAATTTGCTATCCTGCGTCTCGCCCTCGACCCAGATAACATTGTCGTCGACCTCGTCCTCATTGTCGCTGTCGCCGTGCTTGCCCGACGACGCGCCGCGCTTCATCTTGCGGCGGAGCTCCATCTGGCCCTCGAGCAGGTCGAGCTTGCCCTTGAGCGCGAGCAGACTACCGAGGCCCTTGGCGCGCTCGGAGAGCACCTTTTGCAGGCCGTTGAGGTTCTGCAGCACCTTGGGCTGCGACGACAGCGCGCCGCCGTGGGCGATGAGCGTCCACTTAACCCATATCATCAAGTTGCCAGCCCGGCCTGGCCGACGGTACAGGCGTGCGGCCAGCTTATTTAGTAGGGTGCCGGCGAGGCTGCTATCGATGCGCTCTATCGTGTTTCGGATGGTGATCAGGTCGGTCGTGTGCAGGCACGATTCGAGCAGCTCCGTGTCGTCGGTCTTGAGCGCTTGAGTGAGGACGGTGGTGAGGGATTGGAGGGAGGGCGGCGCAATGACGGTGCGTGTGGGCTGCACAGAAGTGCTGGTTACGGCTTGTTGGAGCAGGCTGGACACGTCAATGGTCTCGTTGCCGCGCAGAAGCTCGCCAAACGTGGGGGAGCCCCCTTCGGCATCTGATCCGGCGTCGTTGCTGTCGTCAGCGCTAGTTGTGGCGATAGACTTGATCTTGTTGTCTTCGAAAGCCTGGGCCTCCTCTTTGGTACCATTTACTTGCACTGGAGGAGCTTCCTCGTCCGAGGTGTACTCGCTCTCCGCGTCGGAAGAAATCTCTATCGTCTCGGCTTTTGAGCCGTGCAGAGCATCTGTGCCAGAGACCGAAGTGTGTTGCTCATTAATTGTGTTCTTGGAGGGGATATTGACGCTCTTTTTGGCGACTGGTGCTGCCAGCTTTGCTGGAGCTTTGCGTTTGGTCGACATGGGCATGAGGCAAGAGGCGGAAGCAGAGTCGCAGGCCGCTACAAATATTGAAACAAAGGAAGGAGCCCGACAATTCGCATAAGTATAGAGAATATCTGATCCTAGGAATGTCGAGTAGTAAGGAATCTGGTCAGAAGGGCGATTTGCAGGCCGCGATGTTGAGTCGTTCGCGGTTGGGAAATTTTCCTAAGTCGTTTTACTGAACTTTTTTTTGGCGGGCCGGCCAAAGATGCGGCCAGAGCGTCGAGAGAGCCAAAAATTGACGTTACCTAAGCAGCTGGCTTATCTTATCAGAGTGTCTCCACACTTGAATGGAAAGTGGATGAGGTCACGTGACTAAGTGCCTTTTATGTGACAAGGCCAAAAAAGGCACTAATAAAGCAGCCATGCACAACAAGGACACCTGTGTAATCGAAATAGTTCATCGCTGTAGTTTTCAGCTGCTTTTTCTGAATCTCTTTCAGTCAGAATGGCTGCCCAGCGCCATGTTTACCGAGGCTGTTTGCAGTCAGAAAGTCCGTTTTCGTCGGTGTCACTTGATGTGGCGCCTAGCTGTTTGCGCCACAGGTAATGATCCATAAGGGTGGCGTGCGGTAATTTCAGGCACCCCTTGTCAAGACCCCGTTATAATGATATGGCCATGTTCAAGTGGCTAGGACGAGCAAGCTCTGGGAAGCAGACGCGATCCACAATGCGACGCGGTCACGGTCTACCACCGATAGCCAGCACTTATCTGCGGCCCGTCCTGCGTTTCCCGTTTTTTTTTTTTTGCGTCTGAGGGTAAGCAATTGGTATGTTGTTGATGCCCGTACCCTTTGCGGTCGGTTTGTCGAATTTGGGCACGCGACGGGGCAAGATACGGCAGTGAATGGAGGCAACATGAGGGCCGACATGGTTAGTTAGTGGTGAATTGCGGGCGCGAAACTCTTACATATAAACATGCGATTGTAGGCATGTCGCACAATGACGGCATAAATCTCGTGGGTTTGGGGTTTCAGCACCAACGATCATTTCTGTGTCGCCATACGGATACTCGAGGTGGACATCGTCTGGCTACGGGATCCGAGCTCCTGCGGGCTGTGTTGTGACGGAATTTTGAGGAGCAATCGACAAACGCCAGGAGGTGGCGGAGGCGGTGGCACGTACGTAGAGTGCTGCTGCCAGTCGGGGTAGCTGCAGCTGTACTGTGGTAATGCCGTCGTTGTCTCTTTCGGGCTCAAGAGAGTATACCAACGGCAAAAAGTGATTGATGTGTTGTGTGATAAGAAGCTTGGTGGATGACGCGAAATGTAGCAAGAGTATTATGACTGGAGTGATCGGAGTAACTCCAGGATGGCCCATGAAAGAGGAGCAGTTGCATCATTAAATAAATTAGAACTAAGGTAGTTAGTGATTCTGCGCGCCATCAGAACCTAATTGGAGCGCAATGAGAGCTCCCCAGCCACACGGTTGGCACCTGGCACAGGCGGGCTGATGAAGCACGCCCCCAAAGTGGATACTGTTACAGTTCAGCCAATAGAAGCTGAGAATGACCGCATTAGGTCAGCTCTTTCAGCCACAGCTAGCCTGTTTGGGCTACTCGGCCAAGTAAATTTCTTCCATTTTCCACGCCTGGCGCACTCCCCCAGCATTCACCAGCCCTTCCATGGACCCCGGTATAGGAATATCCAGCCCGTCCCACCAAAGGTTCTTGTTCTCTCATAAATACCAGCGCGCCTCCGGCTCTGGCAAAAAAAAGACCGACGTGCACGCGCTTTCCCTTCCAGACCCTCCCCCGACTCGGCCTTCAGCCCCCCTCCGGGAACTTCTCTATCTTTGCGCCACGGCGCATTCTGCTTCCTGGTCCTGCTCAGCAATCAATATCTTCTCCGATTGTTTTTTTTATTTATTGATCAGTTTCGACGCCTTATTTTCTTCCGGCGCACCCAATCGAATCATCGATTCACACGACCCGATTTTCGCTTCGCGTCTGCGTCTGCAGCGTTGCAATTGCGCCGGCTTCCCTTGACAGTCACAGTCGCATTCGCAGCATCGCCTCATCTTGACACGACTCAGCGCGCCGTGTCGCATTGCATCTATAATCACTCACCGTTTTGCGCCGGGATTTGGTTCTTCGGTTCATTCAATAGCTGCCCGCGGTGACGTTGCTGCCTGCAGCTCTCTCACTTTCGCAGTCCGTTTGCGCCACTGCCATTCACCGCCTCGTGCACGGCGCATCGGTGCCTAGAGCCTTCAAGAGGCCGCTCTTCATCGCCTTCAGCATCTTTGCCCATTTCATGCTGCGCCCATCCTCTTGAGCTACATCCACACATAGCGCTTTTGCACAGCGCACTCGTCGCAACTCATCAATATGGAGGGGCCCAAGTCCGACGCACCAGCGCCAGCGAGCGCGCCTCCCTCGGAGAGCAAGCTGCAACCCTCGCCGCCGCAACCCGAACGAAAGCCCGATACCAATGGGTAAGTGCATCTGTTCTGATGTTACGCGACGCGTGTGATGCGCCTAAGCCTTGTCTCGATCTATTTTGCTCATTCATTTTATGCGCAGTCTCGCTGCCACCGAGGTCCTCAAGAAGCCTGTTGAGCCCTTCTCCTCCGAACCTTCCGCCACACTCAGCGCCGCCGCGCCTGTCGAGCCTGTCGAGCCTGCATCCTCGACATCTGCGCCTATCGTCAACGGAAGCGGTTCTTCCTCCGAACACAACGGCACTAACGGCATTTCGCACGCCAGTGAGCAGTCGCCTGAGAAATCCGTTTCGAAAGAGCCTTCTCCCGCTGCAGTGCCCGTTCAACAGTCTGAAGACAAGCCCTCTGCGTCATCCCCGATGGAAACCACGCAGTCAGGCCTTGGCCAGGAGCACAGCGAGACGCCTGCCGCAACAACGGCGTCTAAACCTGCCGCTGAGGAGACTGCCTCGAAACCTGCGGAAGCCGTGAAAGACACTTCTGAAGCAAAGGAGGACTTCAAGGAGGGGCCGAAGATTGCGTCCAACTCCGGGCCCAACGACATGGCAATGGAGGAGTCTTCCCCGGTCAAAAAGCTCTCGGTCGAACCAACTCCGGCTGAAACAACATCGACTCCCATTGTCTCGAAGGAGACGTCTGTCGTCGAGCCCACACAAGAAGTGGATGATGTCAAGATGGAAGACGCACCGCACAGCTCTGCAAGTCATCCCGAGCAGCCTCCATCTCTTCAGAGGCAGGATGACGTTGCCCTACCCGCGTCCGAGGTCGATCTTCAACCCGCTAGCATGTCGCAGCTTAACATCGAGACCCAGCCTGATACATCCCCTATCGTTGAGTCGGTCGAAATTTCCATGAGCGACGCGCCTGCCAAGGTCGCTCGCGAGCGTGAAGACGACAGCGCAAACGAAGAGCCCGCCGCCAAGCGTGCCAGAACTGAGCCTGAGGAAGATAAGCTTATGGCCGAACTGCCCAGCCGGGATGCCCCCGTGGCTGATCCTGCTGCGGCCATCGATGACACTACTGCTGCCGAGCACGTCCCTAGTCTTGATACACTACCGAATTGGAACGATCCAGAAGCCAACGGCAGGTCCCTGAGCCCTTATCAACGCCGTGAGGTTCGCAAGACAATTGGTAGACTCAAGAAAACTAAAGGGGGTGCTCATTTCCGTGATGCTGTCGTCAAGCTTTGGCCGACGCTGCGCGAAGCATACCTGGCCAAAATTGACAAGCCCATGGATCTCTCCGAAGTCGACCGCACCGTACGCGACGGAGAGGGCTCGTATGCCACGTTTGGGGAGTTCAAAAATAGCGCATCCCTCATCTACCTCAATGCACTGAACTTTAATGGTCCGACGCACGACGTCACGTTTGCTGCCTTTAACGTCGTCAAGGCTCTATGGGAAGAGTTGCTTGCCGCGCCCGTTGAAGAACCTCCTAAACCCAAGGCTATCCCCAAGGCGAAGCCTGTTCGAGAATCTCGCGCCGTTGTCATTGCCGAAGCCCCTCCATCCCGCCGCACGTCTACCGGACCTCGAGGTAGTCCCTCGACGGATGCAGATGCCAAGTCGGTCGCTGGTGACCGCCGCGGTTCCACCGCTACTGAGGGCGATCGTCCCAAGCGCACAGTTCGCGCGCCCAAGCCCAAGGACATTGACTACACAACCAAGCCTTCGCGCAAGAAGCTCAAGCCCGAGCTTCAGTTCGCCATGGAGGTCCTTGGCGAGGTCATGCACCCCAAATATGAGCAGCTCAACATGTGGTTTCTTGAGGCTGTGGATGCGGAGGGTTTGAACATTCCCGATTATTACTCCATTATCAAGAAACCCATGGACTTGGGCAAAGTCTCGGCCATGCTTTCTGCAGGTGAATTCTCTAACCTCAAAGAGTTTGACAAGCACGTACGACTCGTGTTCGAGAACTGCTACAGCTTCAACGGTCCTCCTAGCCAGGGTAACCCTGTCTCCCAGAGGGCCGCCGAGCTGGAAGGCATCTACACATCTCAACTAAAGAACAAGGATGCTTGGCTGGCCAAGTTTGCCAAGGCAAACGCACCTACGTCAGCCGATGTTAGTGATGAGGAAGACGAAGACGAAGACGCTGACGACGGTCCCTCTACTGAGGATAACGCCAAGGAGATTCAGGAACTTCAAGCCAAACTCGACGAGGAAACCAAGAAACTGCATGCAATGTTCGTACCCGGTTCTAATCAGTCCCTGATTGACATCCAAAAGGGCATTGTCGACATGGTGCAGCAGGCTCTCATCAAGGCCATTGCTAGCGCCGGTGAAGTCCAGCCCAAGAATGAAAAGGGCGCTAAAAAGGCGAGGGGGCCAAAGGGAAAGGCTGCTGCTGGACGAAAATCGACGGGTGGCACCCAAGGCAAGAAAGCCGGCGGCGGTAAGAAGGGCGCTGCCAAGAAGAGCTTGACCGCTGCCGATAAGGACCATATTGCCAACGCTATCAACGACCTGGAAGGTGGCCACCTTGACCGTGCGATAGATATCATCAAGAGAGACACCGGACAGAACGAAAATACCGATGGCGAACTTGAGTTAGATATTGACCAGCTCAGCAATGAAGCTTTGCTAAAGCTTTGGGAGCTCTGTAAAAAGGTTCTGCCGGGCTTTGCCAAGGACACTGCTGCCCCCGCACCCGCACCCGAGCCCAGCCGCGCTCCCAAGTCCAAGACAACTGCCGGCAAGCCCAAGAAGAATAAGCCGATGAGCGCGCAAGAGCAAGAGGCCAGGATTGCACAGCTCACTGCTCTTAGGCAGATGTACAAGGAGGGTCCTGAGGGGTCCGATCCTGCCGCTTCAGGCATATCTGGCTTGGCGCAGTCGCCGCCTGTTGCAGACTCCAGCGACGACTCGGACTCGGAAGAGGAATGAGTTGACAAGATATGTAGTGGACGCCTCAGCGTTTCACAGTGTACGAGTAAGACTACGTTATGAGGAACGGATTTGCATACGAGTTTCAGTGGCGAAGAAGAAAAGTTTCTGGCATCTTTTTTTCTGGCTATTCATTTGCTGTTCTGCCAGCAACGAGCCGCTCTCTTTTCCTCCCTCTGAATTCCCTCGCTAATTGCGGCGCACGAAGAACTGGCCAGGCACCTGGTTGATGGTTAGACCAGATGATAGGAACGGCTCTAGAAAGGACCGCCGCTATGGCGCCACTGGATTCCCGCGAGGGATATTTTGCTTCAAAGGAGCCGGGAAGAGGCATGTTTGCCTCGCATAGGCGCATTGGAGTTTTTGGCATCTTGACGTGGTTCATTTTCGTTTGGATTGAAACGAGGAGTGGAGCGAGTGTGGGTTTTATCGTAGCAAGATTCTAATTTGTTGCTGATAGCAATGCTGCCGTTGCCATTTGGGCTACACGGACAAATTTTACACTTTTGAGATACCAACCGCAAGCGGACAGACAACCCAACTCGTGTTTGAATGTGACTGTTTCCTATCCACCCGTACATTATTCAATCGTGAGACCTGAAGCTATTTTCAAGTCTCGAGCGCGTTGGTGGGCATGGGCAGCTTTCTGCGCAGCCTGTTGCAAATCTCTACATATTGATCTTCCTCCTCTGGCGTGATCAAGCCGTGACGGATGAAAAAGTCAATCATGATGGCGCACACATTGGGCTTGAACTCGCCAGCCTTCATGCGCCGCACCACATCTTGCCATTCCATCAGGATAAACTCCTCCACCTCGCCATCGTCGCCCGGCAGCGGCACCAGGCCGAGCGCGCCCGCCTCCGAACCCGGCGCCGGTGAGAGGTCGAGGTCGTACACGTACAGAATCTCGCCGTGAATCAGCGCAGTGCGCGGGTTCCGGTTTGCCAGCGTGACGACGCCGGCCGGCCGAAGCCGCGGCGCCACCACTGCCGGCGACAGACGGGCCTCTTCGTCCGACTCGGCGAGCATGCAGTCGAGCGGGGAGTCGTCGGCCTTGACGCCGCCGGCGACGGCGCTGTCCAGCATCCCCGGGTACGTGTAGAGCGACCTGCTGCGGCGGGCGACCCAGACGCCCGCGATGGCGCGCGTCGTCGGGTCGCGCACATAGGCCGTCAGGTGCGCGCCGCGCGTGTTGATGCCAAAGAGCGTTGCCGCGAAGCGCTCAATCCGGATGGGGCCCGGGTCCGGGTACGCGGCGGCCGCGACGCCGGGTACGCAAAAGGGCTCGCTGTGCAGGCCGTTGAGCGTGGGGAAGCGCCCGCAGGCAATGGCGGCGTCGACGGCGGCTTGCAGCGCGGCGTTGGCGAGGGCGGCCGTCGGGACGGCGAGCGTGACGGCAGCCGCGGCGTGGTCGATGCGGAAGGCGGACGGCCACGGGAGACGCTCGACGGTGGTGGGGTGGATGAAGCCATGCGGGCGGGGATCTGGGGCGAGGAGAAACTTGTAGTAGGGGCTGCTGTTGGTGGCAAAGTCGAGGGGAAGGCTGGCAAAGTGACGTTAGGTGTGGCAACGAATGAGGGGCGTGAACAAGTTGGGCGAGGGGAGATTGTCAGCTCACTTGTCGACTTTGGTGATGAGATCAAGGAGTGACGGGAGCGGCTCTCCTTGTGTATCGGCTGTCATGATTGAGTCGTTTTTTGTTTCCCTTTAGTAAAGAATGTACGTGATATAACAAAAGTCTCTGGTGGACTGTACGACGCCACGATGGCAGACATATGTGGTGAACAGCCTGATGCTTGAAGTGCAGCCTATCTGTATGGTTTTGAGAGGCTCCACCACACAGCAGTCATCAGCCGACGCCGCACTCGATAGCATTCTGGAACCGTTGACGATACTAGTGACAATTGAGATTACAGTGATAACAAGACCCCCTGTACTATTGCAAGTTGTCGAGCTCTGTAAAAGTAATTTTCCTACGAAAACCTTTGATACTTTCATACCCTACAGCCGTAGAAGGTGACGATCTCTGCCTGATTCTCCTTGATGAGCGGTCGAAGTCACATGGCATGGCTAAAGATCGAAGATTGTGCAGTACCTTGGCTTTCAGTTGCGTGTCAATCATTGACCTCATCAAGTTTCACTACTTGTAACCACAGGGTTGCAACAACTGGGTAGTGTGCTCATCTCACCTACTTGAGTTCGATATAGTTATCTGTGTTTGCGTGGGTCCTTGAACCTCGAATCGTTCACATAATTCATATTCAGCTTACCAACTCGGCGCTTATCAGGAATGGTAACGATGAATGATGAAGAAACGCTGAGAAAACGAGAAGGAGAATAGGTCGGATACAAATAGCGCCGGATATATACCATTTTAGAGGTTAGACTGGTACATACGGCCATAGACAGTAGAAAATATCGCGTCCCGTCTGCTCCGCGGAAATCAAGCTATTGATCGGCAGATTAGTAGTTGGGTCGGTGACGACCAGCGAACACCGGCTGCTGTATGTTTTTATTTCTATTTTTAATTCTTTTTTGTCACGTTGAATTGTGTTCATATTGTTGGTCTTGGTATCATGTTCTTCGGCGATTTTGAATGCGCAATTTCTGTGGCTGCAAGGCTGCTAGGCTGAGCTGAGCTGAGCTGCAGGCCAGCCTTTGACCGACTCACCAGACAAGCAAAACTGATAAATGACAACATGGTATCCTTTCAAATATTCTCCGGCCACTGTGTCTCACTCTTCACCCGCATCAAGGATATTGAAAACTCGCCCGCGGGATTCCATGAGCACCTGACGACGCGAGTGTGTGCTCTGTACCATGTGAACACATTTTTTTTTTCTTCTCACATTGAGCGAGTGACGCCGCTGCGATGCCAACCTCTTGCCGTCGCATTCCATTACGACAACATTCCAGCACGCCATGCACCAACTTGGTTTGATGTCTCTGAAAAGTGGCATACAATGCCAGTGCATTTGCATGTTCAAGGGGCTTTTGTTGTAATTCTGCGGGTCGTTTGTATCTACAGCGTGATGTGCGGCCGCAGCCGCTGTCACAAAAAGGATGTGACGCTACGTGACCAGCCTCTTTACGCTTTGCTGAGCATATATAACAGGTCGAGATCAAGATCAATATGTATTCTGTTTTAGACTTGCCTGTTTCTTCTGTTGCGTTTTGTTCTGTTTTACTGGCTTTTGTGTGTGCTATTGCTTCTTCCAAAGTTAGAGCAACTGATCCTTTGACATCATGGTTGGCAGATCAGCATTGCCAGTTATTGCCAGCATAGCCGTTGTTGCAGCCTCCCTCGAATCTTTTGAGCCTGGTAGAAAGGTTGTTCCCGGTGCCTATATTGTCGAGTATGAAGACGGTCATGTACGGAACCCCCCAAGTCTCTTTCCCGTCCAGTCCCTTTACTTACCATGGCCGTAGAATGCGACTAGTATTGCTGCCGCCATTGGCGCTCATCTAGACCATGTACGCGTACATTTCGACTTTGAGACGTTCAAGGGCGTCTCGATTCAGGTCAACGAGAGCGAGGCTATGGGAACCACCACACGCAGCCTCTTTGCCAGTTCTGGCGCCGTCAAAAATATGTGGCCCGTGTATGCCTACGATAGACCTAGCTTCAATGCCACAGAAGTGGTGCCGTCTGGTCGCAGCACCCGCGCCGAGGATACATTTAGCCCACACGTCATGATGCAGGTTGACCAGCTCCGAGCTCGAGGTTTCGACGGAAAGGGCGTCAAGCTAGCTGTCCTCGATTCTGGTGTAAGTCGGGGCCGTCAAAGTGGCTGAAGCGAACTGGCTGACATTTGTGTGTAAAGGTTGATTATACTCACCCTGCCCTTGGCGGCTGCTTTGGCCCTGGCTGCAGAGTCTCCTTTGGCTATGACCTTGTCGGAAATGACTTTAATGGAGGCAACAAGCCCCAACCTGGCAGCGATCCCAAGGACTGCGGATCGCACGGGACCCATGTGTCTGGCATCATCACCGCCGAGGCCAACGAAGCCGGATTCACCGGCGTGGCCCCCGGCGTCACGTTTGGCATGTACAAGGTATTCGGCTGCAAGGGCGGCACCAACACCGACGTACTCATGGCTGCCGCAGCGCGCGCCGCCGCAGATGGCGCGCAAATCATCAGCTGCTCCGTGGGAGGCGCGCATGGCTGGTCCGACGACGGCTTCTCCAATTTCCTGAGCAGGCTCGCCACGGAAAAGAACATTACCTCTTCTGTCGCTGCCAGCAACGACGGCGAATACGGCGCCTTCTACTCGTCCGGCTCGTCCAACGCCGCGGCCGTCAACTCCATCGCCTCCGTCGACCTGACCGAGACGCCCAACACGGGAGGGACGCCCAGCGGATTCTCGTCGTGGGGGCCGACCATGGAGATGAACTTTAAGCCGCAGTTTGCCGGTCCCGGACGCGACATTCTCTCGACTCTTCCCAACAACAAATACGGCCGCGCCTCGGGAACGTCCATGTCGGCGCCCATGGTTGCCGGCGTCATGGCCCTGCTCAACCAAGCCATGGGGCCCCTCAGTCCCGAGCGCATGCGGCAAATCCTGGCCGCCAATGCCAAACCTGTGCAGTTTAGCAGCGGCTCCAAGACTTTTGATGCCCTGGCTCCTGCTGCGCAGCAAGGTGCTGGTCTTGTGCAAGCCCTGAATGCTCTCAATAGCAAAACGCTCGTCTCGCCCTCGAGCCTGTCCTTCAACGACACCGAGCACCACAACTCCAACATGCAAGTCTCAGTCACAAACACGGGCAACGAAACCGTCGAGTACCAGGTTCTCGTGCGTCCCGCAGTCTCAGTCTACGTTCTCGCCAGCAACAGCCCGTATCCCTCACGGTCGCCCAACGACCAGACACCCGCCTCTGGCAGTTTAAACGCCACCGTCACAAAGTTCAACCTGACTGCCGGGCAAACCCAAATCTTGCACGTCTCTGCCGACCCGCCCGCTTCCGTCGACGCCAAGAGACTCGCGCTCTGGTCGGGGTTCCTGTCCTTTCGTCGTGGGAGCGACTCATCCGTGGTTTCGATTCCTTACCAGGGTCTCGCCGGATCCCTACGCAACACGACAACGCTGCTACCCGACGGCGCATCCGTGACGCACCGCAACGATAAAAACCGCCAGCCAGTTCCGGCCAATACCGAGTTTGTGCTTCCTAAACCTGGCACCTCGACATCGAATGCCGACATTCCTCTCATCGTCGCCAACCTGACGCTTGGCACGACTAGCCTGACTGCCGGAATTGTGGATGCTTCTTCGGGCTCTGCCGTCGCGGACTTGCCAGATGTGCCGTATCGTATGGTTACGCGTGGCGCTGGGTTCGGTGTCGGATGGGATGGTAAGCTTGCCAACGGCTCTTATGCTGGCGCGGGCACGTACAAGGTACGAGTCAAAGCTCTGCGCATCTTTGGAGATGCCGCCAACGGAAATGACTGGGATGTGAGCGATACAGTGCCCATCAAGATCTCCTATAAATAGTAGGAGTACTTGCCGTTTCGCTGTTTGGCTCTCTATTTCTTCTCTGCTGCGATTCTCACCTGTGCGCGATTGTTTCTTTTTTTTTGGTACATAGTTTCAGTACCTATTCTCGAGCTAGAACTTACATACCTAGATACTATAGATAGGTAGATACTGGTAGTGCGATTGATAGACGATTTTTCTGGTATTGGCATACACTCTGTGCAGCTAAAAGTAAAGGGGCAGTTCAGTTCACAGTACACGCGTAAAGGCTCAGGGCACCTAGTAAATCTTACCGACTGCTGATAACCGACTGCTGATTGACTGGCTGCTGATGGACTGTTCATTAAGACCAACTACTGGGTAAGTACTAGCTGTAGCATATCTGCAAAAGAGCTGCAATTAAGCCATATGTTTCTGCCGCTCTTGGCTCCGCCCGGACTTGTCCTCTGGACCCCTTGGACTTGACGTTTACTACTGCAACTCCCCGTAGATGGTCTAAGAACAAAGTAAATTTCTTTCGATAGTCCTCGTTCCTGAGAGATATCTCCAGCCTATATCCATTAAAAGCACCGAAACGTAAAATAAGAGTACTAACTCCGTCTAACCAACCTATAACTACAAAGCGAAATACGAGAAGCGAGGCGTGGCCGACTTCGCCTCGGCCTCTTGCGTAGGCAATACCGCCATACCGGCGTCCCTGTGACTGCACTTGTTGTTGATTCCATCGCTTTTCTGCCACGGCTTCAGTCCCAATCTCGGCTTCTGAGCCTGGCTCTGCCAAATGCACTTTTTTCTTTAGTATACACGCTTGAATGGGGGAACGGGCTTGCACTCGGCCTCGTCTAGCGTCGTCGAGATGACGCGACGGTAATTCAGGTCAACCTTGCCGTGGGGCGTCTTTTGGAAAGACAGAGTATGCTTCATCCATTCCTTGTCGTCGCGGTCGGGGAAATCCTCGCGGGCGTGGGCACCACGAGACTCCTTGCGAGCAGCGGCGGCGGTGGCGGTTTGAGTGCTAGAAATCAGATGTGTTAGCCAGACTTCCGAAAGAAGAAAAGATGGAGAAAAATCGTCACATACGCGCAAGTAAGCAGGTTGCGGAGCTCAAGGGTCTCAACCAAGTCCGAGTTCCAGATCATGCTGCGGTCCTTGATACCAACATCCTTGTAGGTGGCGTCAATTTCGGTCATCTTGCGGACACCCTCGTCCAGGGACTCCTGAGTACGGAAGACAGAGACATCAGTCTGCATAGCCTTCTGCATAGCGAGGCGAATCTCGGCAGTAGACTTGGGACCGTCAGCGTTGCGGACCTGGTCAAGGACCTCAATGTGCTCAGCACCAGCATCGGCAGCCAGAGGCTTGAGCTTGGCGCCGGGGGTGAAGTTGTCACGGATAGTGTGGGAGACGGCGCGGCCAAAGACAACGAGATCGAGGAGAGAGTTGGCACCAAGACGGTTGGCACCGTGGACAGAGACGGAGGCGGCTTCACCGCAGGCGAACAGACCCGGGACAACCTTGTCCTGACCCTTCTCGTCGACAGTGAGAACCTCACCAGTGTAGCGAGTGGGGATACCACCCATGTTGTAGTGGACGGTGGGAAGAACGGGAATGGGCTGCTTGCGAACATCGACACCCGCAAAGATGCCAGCAGTCTCAGAGATACCAGGCAGACGCTCGGCAAGAATCTCGGCGGGCAGATGGCTGAGCTGGAGGTAGATGTGGTCCTTCTCAGCACCGACACCACGACCGTCGCGGATTTCCATGGTCATGGAACGTGAGACAACGTCGCGAGAGGCAAGATCCTTGGCGGTAGGGGCGTAACGCTCCATAAAGCGCTCACCCTCCGAGTTGAGAAGGTAACCACCCTCACCACGAGCACCCTCGGTGATCAGACAGCCAGCACCGTAAATACCAGTAGGGTGAAACTGGACGAATTCGAGATCCTGGTTGGGAAGACCGGCGCGAGCAGCCATGGCCATACCATCACCCGTGCAAGTATGGGCAGAAGTGCAGCTGAAGTAGGCACGTCCGTAACCACCGGTGGCAAGGACGGTGTTGTTGGCGAGGAAACGGTGGAGAGTTCCGTCTTCCTGATTGTAGGCGAGAACACCGCGGCATTCACCATCCTGCATAATCAGGTCGAGAGCAAAGTATTCGATGAAGTAGTTGGTGTTGTGGGCGAGGGACTGGCCGTAGAGAGTGTGGAGAAGAGCGTGGCCGGTACGGTCGGCGGCGGCGCAGCATCGGTAGGCCTGGCCGCCCTTGCCGAATTTCTGAGACTGACCACCAAAGGCACGCTGGTAGCTGGAGTGGGAGTCGTGTTAGCTGGGTGCAATGAGTGGAAGCGCAATTGGGCCCAGAAAAACTCACATCTTGCCATCCTCAGTACGGGAGAAGGGGCAGCCGTAGTGCTCAAGCTCGATGATGGAAGCAGGAGCCTCGCGGGTCATGTAATGAATGGCGTCCTGGTCACCGAGCCAGTCGGAGCCCTTGACAGTGTCGTACATGTGCCATCTCCAGTCGTCCTCGTGCATGTTGCCAAGGGCGGCGTTGATGCCACCCTGAGCGGCGACAGTGTGGGAACGAGTAGGAAAGAGCTTGGAGATGCAGGCAGTGTTGAAACCAGCCTCGGCAAGACCAAAGGCAGCACGAAGACCAGCACCGCCGGCGCCGACGACGAGAGCATCGTACTCGTGGTCCTATTGGGGAGTCAATTCCTATTCCAGCGCATCGCATTCGAGAGCCTGGTTTCGGGGATACGCACGATGACGGGGTACTTGTTGCTAACAAAGGGCGAAGCCTCCTTGGCGCGCAGAGGACCGTTTGCAATGACGCGCGCTGTGGAATGAGGTCGTCAGTCTGTGATGTTTGTGTGATTGTCTGTCTATACTCACCAGCTGGGCGTGTGGTGGAAAAGGCTCTGGCTTGCGCCTGCGAGAACTAAAAGACGAAATCAAGTCAGCAACTGGGAGTTGCGGTGGTGAGGCCATCTAGCCGAGGTTACAGTCAGTGACGGGAAACGCACCGTAGCGGGCCGCGAGGCCAATCTCCTCATTAAAGAAGCCATATTGTCGCAAGGGTCAATGGCCTGACTGCATACGCTACAGATTGATGAGGATGTAGACGGTAAATAGAGGGGAGAAGTGTCGGTAGGCGATGAGTCGAGGAGGTAGTTGGTGACGGGGAGAATTAAATATGGAGTAACGGTAGTTTTGGTGAGAGTTCTATCACAAGTTCACGTAGGTTGAAGTGGGGTCGATTTTTAAAGGCGGTGAGTGGCGCCTGCGTAGGATAGTACCTATTTGACGGCTTGAAGGCATGAAGGCTTGCCAATTGACGACTAATATTAGGTATTACAGCCTAGGTCAATTGAGTAATAATATTCTGCCGCTTTTTGCCCCACTTTGACCTACTGGAACTTCGTCCGCCGAGGACTCCCGGCCGTCTGTCTTGACCAATCAGAGACAGATAATGGTAAGCAGTGGACACACCAAAGAGCTTGAGCGGCCGACCATTTCCGGCTTTCCTGTACGTACCGAGAGTTAGAAGCCGAATAAATGATGAGTACATACCGGGCACACTGCGCTGGCGCTGATGCATCGAGGCAATCTGGATTGATGAGGCAAGGCTTTTTGCCATTGACTGTCGTGGGCCGCTGCGTTTACCGCTCTGAAGCTGTATTGTGACGACAGTCAACCTGATCGCCCAGCTTCTCGGTGTGCACTTTAATTGATGCTTCACTCAATTGCCAATTTAAAGCATGCAACAAATACGAAGCTCTACATTGGCTGCATTCTACACCTCTGCGGTCTAAACCACGCTCCCAATCATGAATACAGCCTCGTCCAATCCATCATCAAAATTCTCAATTTTTCTTTATTTGACGTTCTCCCTCATCGAGCCACTCCTTTCTCTCGCTGACATCTGATTCTCCCTTAGCGCTACAACCGGGTCTGCTGCAGTCGCTAAAAATTTACCGCTACAAATTTTAAAGACAACACTAAGTTTCTCATGATGGTATATATCTGCCGATTCCATCCTATCTCTTTTTATTCTCTCTAATTTATCCCGCCGTACCTAAGTCGAGCGCGTTCTATCAAATCACGTGCAACGTCACTACAGCCAACTCCTAGGCCGATCTGCCCTCTCCATCTTTGCCACCACGAGATCAAGGAGCAAGAAGCCGAGAAGGGGGATCGAGGCCGAAAAAATGCGGAAAAGCAGCATGCCACGGGTCTCTTTCGACTCTTTCTGTGTTTCGTGTAGCCAACTCTGATGAATTGCCTTTCTCTTCATGGTCACCCAGCCTTCCCAGCGCAACAAAGGTGTCAAGGTCTTCCATAATAGCTCACGCACGCCTATACGTTCAAATCAACATGGACATCTCTAATGTTTGTGGCTTCTGAACGCCCATTTCGTAGCCGCATTTAAATCACGAGGGGCCTTTGCTCGGTGGCATCGAAAAGGTGACAAACGCAGTTCATCGTACGATTAACTACTCGCTGGGCGGAACATGAAGCTCCTTTTAGCAGGTTCCGAGAATATCCATCCGGTCGCACCAAACAGCCATCTTATTTTCACCGCAAAACATCAGTAAGGATGACGTTCCTTATCTTCTGACATGTCGAATATACTGTAGATGTCTCCGCCAAATATGCGCCTGCTTGCGTTTGGAATCCCGCACCACCGACTCGTTTTCGTAACCATACTTGCCGTATAAATCAGGCTATATACACCGTCACGACCCCGCGCCGCAGGCTTTCGCCAACTCGTCCAGGGCCCGCCAGCGGAAAACGTCACCAACATCATGGCAGACTCTTATTATCCGCGGTTGCTTGCCAGCTGCCAACAAACTATTGTTCGTTTCTTCCAGCAGCGCCCTCTCGTCGCCAGTTCCGTCGTCGGCCTTGGCCTCGCCGCCATCCCCGTCATTTCCCACATCATCCGCTCGTACCGCGGCTTCCTCGCACTCGGTCCCGGAGGACTGCCGTACAATTTTCTCGGCTGGACTATACAAGCCATCGGACAGCCATTTGCACGACATGACACTAGAGAGTCGTGGCCTTTTGCTGATGCTCGCGTCTTTGAACGCTACGCGCCTCATGGCCGCAGCAGCTTCCTAGGAGAACTGCCTGCGCGTCGTGGCGAGCGCCCAGATGTGCCGACCTATGTCGCGCCTCAGAGACAAATGAATCATCACTCTGACGCGGCACAGATTGAGGCGATGAAGCTCCAACTGGCTAGTCGCGTTGCTCAGCAGAAGGAGCTTCTCGCGCTTGCGCCCTCACAACTGGAGGGTCCCAAACACCAAGCTCTGTGGATTGGCGAGGCGGCTGGGAAGCCGACATATCTTGCAAAATCTACAAAGGGCGAATTCGCCCATGTACACCCCGATGGTAGTTCACATTTGATTCTTAGCCTTACCGACGCCGAGGTGGCCACGGCAAAGGGCTGGGCTGAGAGGCACATGTTCAGTGGTGTTTTGCTTCCCCTCAGCTACGTTTTAATCTATGCCCCGCGAGACGCAGAGGAATTTGAAGTATGGAAGCAATTACTGGCCGCTTCGATTGCATTCAATACTGCTTCATCAGAGTCTATGTGACCCTACTCATACTATTATGTCGCGACGAATATCTCTTGCTCAGGCATGTATGTACATTAGTCGATGTATCTCTTATGAATTCAAACTGTGTTATCGCGCGTCTTTAGAGAGCTTCGAAGCAATCCCCAATTTTGGTTTTGTGCATTTCCATCTGTCGAATGTTTCATAAATATTGCATAAACTTGAGCCGTAAATTTCCGCTGCGACAGCATATACCCGACAGCAGTGCAGCCAAGCGGTATCATGTCTACGAAGATGAGACACTTGTGCTAAGAAATTTGTGGTGAGAGCGTCTGATAGCGCGGGCACGAATAGACAGTAGAGGTTTATTAGGGCTATATAACTACCATCAACAATATTATGGTGCAGGAAGTTATCTACTCCTAGTCAGTATTAGGAAAAGAACTATGAACCAGTATCGTGTACTTGGCCTGAAAGCTTAATATCTGCAAGGGAATGAAACCGTTCAAAATTGCCATGCCGGTCTTCATCACTCCGATGCTGGTAATTGGCCGGCTGGTAGTCGGGTTCGCAGAGCGGATCGTGTTGTGCAGCCACCATCATTCGTATATCAAATGGACATCCAGCCACCATGTTTACGCAGGGCATGGCCATAATGGTGCCAAACCTGCGGCATGTTGTTGAGCTGCTTCCGCGGTGTAAATAATGAGGCAGGAACCCCCTCAGAGGGGCCGGTTCAGTCGAGTCCGGAGAAGAGAGCCATCATCTCAACAGCCGAATCCCTTGATAAATTAGTAGGAATGACGGCGCGGGCGCTTTGAAGGACGTGGGCTCAGAGGGGCAGCGGTTCCTGAGCCGGCGACGGGCGATTCGGTGCTGGTAGCGGGCAAAGAATTGGCGCTGGCGCGTCTGGCAGCTAGAAAAGGGCCTAATCTCGCAGCAAAGCGCTGCCAAAGGTCTCTATTCAAAAGTTTGCATCTTTGCAGAGTCTCTACATGAACTTGCTGCAGAGATATGGGCCGCATGACTTGGTTGTCAAGTTTCAACCTGGAAATGGCGTGCGCGTGTGAAGTAATCGTATCAGGATCAATCACTTCTTGACGGAAAGTGACCTCTGGCATCCAGCGCTGTTGCCTCGCGACTGTATTCCACATGTGTTGGACGTCAGGGGAAATCTGGAGCAGCCATGTCCCTCGGCACAGGACCGTCACACTGCGGTAGTCCGGCGACAATTCGTAGCGAAAGACCATGGCATTATACACACCTCCGTTCCAAATCTCCATGACTCTCAGGCTGGGCATGCGCTTCGCGGCAGTGGCAGCGCTGATGAGCAACTCTTCAATTTGCTTGGGATCCTCTTCTTCATCAAGCCACTTTGATGTCATGGCGAAGCGCGTAAGATGGGGCCAACTCCACGATTCGTCCAGGTTTGCAAAAAAGTACCGGGCATCTCTGAGGAATGATGCAGAGAATTCCTCGAGCGACAGGCTGGCTTTTGCAAGAGGGTCCCTTCTCTGTGGATGCACGCTTCTGTCAAGGTCACAAAATCGCGTGAGCGCGTATATCTCACTAAAGTTCTCAAAGACAACTAGCTTTCGTAGAGATGGAAGTAGAGATGGGAGCGACCGGAAGAGAACATTTTGTGCTGAAAATATTGCATCGTTAGCAAAGGACTCCGTACGATGAACCGTGGGTTTAGGCAGAGGGGGGGACTAGAATGGAGACCTCTTACCTGCATCTGTAGAGTCTTCTTGAACGGCATTATTCCATTCCCGCCAGGGTTCGTAATAAAATTCTTCGAGCCTTGGACAATTGAGGATCAACTGTTGTAGGATTTCTGGGTTCCACCGGCGGCGATTCTGTTGTCGTATCATTATCGTCGTAACGGCTGGGGCATTACGAAGTCGAGCTCGCCATCGCCATTCTTCCGATGGCCACCTCTGATGAATGTCACTGAAGACTTTATGCAGTTCGTGAAAGGATGGGATCCAAGTCTCACAAGGTGTTGGGCGATCGTGCGGAGATGCACCTTGAATGAGACGTCTTCCCCGACAGTGCCAGGCTGGGTCGTTGCCCTTCCAGTCTGGTTCAAATGTGAGGTATTTGAAGCCGTGCTGCCTATCAGTCTCAGAGTATGCGCTAATGTCTAGCACCAGCTTGCCTGTCGGTGGCCATGAGCTCAAGACTTTAAAGAGCACCTCGAATGCTTTCTGGATAGCTTTGGTGTCCTTTGGGCTACTCGCAAATTCGTCCGCTTCAAAGTCTTCTTCAAACTCGTCGTCGCTGTCAACGCACTGGAGACAGGCATATGGTTGCAGCTCAAGAGAGAGCCACAAATGTCGTACGTAACCGCGGTTTCGACCAGTCATCCGCTCAAAATCCAAGAGACGGCATCTTGTGAGTGTAATTCGTGAAAAGATGTACGGCTCTACCAGGTCTCGCCACTCTTGCGATACGGTAGCAAGAGCAGCAAACGGCCCTCTCCCTCTGAAAACATGGCTCATAATAGATTCTTTGATCTCAAAAGGCACACTGTGCCATGAAGCAGGGTTATAGTCTGATGCAGACCCTTTGACAATGTGGCTCATAATCGACATGATGGGCCCCAGAGAAGGAAGGGCTAGGCGCAGACCCTTTGACGGAAGTGAAAGAATAATTGGTGTATGCCCTCTGAGAGAGATGATAGGTTTGCATCATCTTATACACGTACGGCGATATAAAGTGCCTTGAATGTGTAAGTTTGTTATTATAGACACCTTGTGGTCAAGATTTCGTGGCTTGTAAACGCCAGCATCCGTGGCTTGGATTGGCGTTGCAAAATGGCGCCTCGGAGTGTTGGCATCAGATATTCATATCACTTTTCAAGGCGTCTTGCACAGGTTCGCAATACCTTTTAGTTCCTGTTCCCTCTCTTAATACACTCAATTTCAGTTGCGGACGTTGAAGTCTCGAAGCGCTGGAAAACGATATGCGTTGTCGAATTTCGCCTTGCAAAATCGCTTACAGAGTTTTATGGCGTCTAGCAAAGTTTTGATGTGGCTTTCAGTATGACGGACGACACTTAAGTGAGCTGCTATGGAGCAGTGTCGCTCGAGTGCATCATTAAAACCCTGCTGACTGGAAAGCTCCTGGATGTGACACATGCCGCAGGCAAGTATAAATGCTGAGTTGCTGTTGTATTGACTTGCCATTTGGCCGCTCTGCCATAATACGCAAATGGTATTGGGACCGAAGGACAAAGTGCCAAGTATCTTCGTCGACAAAAAGAAAAGCGTTGTATTATACGTATGCAGATGAATGAAGGAAAAAAGGTATATAGCTGTACATGAAGAAAAATGAGACTTTACATGGTAAATGAAGGTTTGTAGCTGCTTCAGACTTCCTCTGAGAGCTCGCTCCAGTCATGCACAATATGACTCTCTCCAACAGTCTCCTTGAGCAAAAGGACTAGATCATCCGCGGTATGAAGGAATGTGAGGTACGCTGATAAAGCGACGCAGTAGCTGCGAAAATCTTCGCTCTCCATGTACTCGCGACGCAGCTCCACAAAGCCATGTCTGACGCCAAAGTCGAGATAGCACGTAGCAATGAGCGGCGTGGGAAGACGTTCTGGCAGGGGAGCTCCGCTACGCAGCGACTGCTTCGCAAGGACAAGAACGGACATGATTTTGCTGATGCAGGCGTCGTCGGCAATGCCAGAAGTCTTGATCAAACGCTGCTGGTACTCCGGGGGAAGAGTGGTACCGGCCAGCATCACCTTTGTGAGGGACTGGTTCATTGAGATTAGGAGCTCTTGAACTCTGCGAAGGCTCGTCTTGTCAAAGGGCGACATGCTCGTCTCGTACTTGAGCATGGCAATGGGGTCATTTAGTGCATAGAGTTTCTGCCCGAGACCAAGGCCAGCTGAGGTAATGACATTTCTGACGCCACTGTAATCATCACCGACGACAGAACCGCTGCCCCAGTGAGAAATGAGCAGGGCATAGTGGTCGCTGATCTTGTGCAAGCTGTTGGCGAGTGTCTTTGCGACGTGGCGCGTTCCTGAAGGAGGCTTGGGCAGCATCTGCACAATCAGCGCGGCTGCGAAGCCGATGAGAACAGTCACCAAGCGTCTCCAAAAGGTGGTATAGCCGAGGCCAGGCAGGCCATACGTGCTGAGGTGGTGCATGTCCCAGCTATAGCCAATGACCATGGCAAAAGTAGAGGCGCCCAGTCCTGTACCTTGCAGGTAAGCCTGCGGGAGCCATAGCCTCGCCCAGACAAAGAGGACAATTCCAAAGGGCAAAGCCGCACCCAGACCATAAGGGTTACCGCCGCCGGTGCCGGCACTAATGTACCAAATGACTAGACCTGCTATCCCACCGAAAACGGTTGCCACAGTGCGAGTGATGATGGAGAAGGTGAAATCAGACATGTACATGAGGATGCAGGTTTGTGCTGTGACGAGCGTCCAAATTCCCTTCTCACGATAGTAGAAGCCGGCCGTATGAGGGATGACGGCGGGAATGCCGGTAGCAATGGTGACGATGACAACACGTAGGGCATAGAGACTGCCAGGGGCAGTGAGCCAACCAGAGACAGCGGCAACGGCTCTCGCTATCAGATTTCCTCGCTTCTTAGGGATACCATGCCCCTTGGACACGACTTTGATGCGTCTCTCGACTTCTCGAGTTTGTCTTTGGATTCTGTCAGGGTCGGTGACGGTCTGGCCAGACAAGGCCGGTGCACCGGTCTCCTGGCGGGGGTCGGGCGTAAAGAGGCGTTTCAAAGGGCCCCAGACTTGGTTGGTGGTTCGAGTCTCCAAGAGCTGGGCGACTTCTGCCGTCAGCTTTTCGTATGCGGTCGCTGTGACAATAATGTGTTCTTCAATAACAAAGGCAATAACGAGGCCCGCAATCTTCTTTGATTCGTCCTTCATTTCGGTCTTGATAAGACCATTGTCGTCGAAAAGATTGCCATGAATGTCGATGGCAGCTTTGGTAGTGTCTGCAATGCAAGCCTCGCGAGCTTGGGTTAGTTTTGTGCCGATCTGTCTGAGGGCAATAGCGGCTTGAGGGAATCTGGCACGAGCAGACTTGGAGACGAACCAACGGTTCATATTCACCAGGTTCAAAGCCTCGACAAGATGGCTAATGGCATCGGTGGTGATATCCAAGACGGCCTCGGAGCTGCCGTGCAAGGCATCATGCATATCTTCGGAGCCAACGATTGTTCCGGGAGCGATGAGAGCATGGATCAGATCGGGGTTCTGGAGGATCTTGGCACGACGAGGGTCACGGGGCTTGGCTTCCTTGCCGTCGGACGAGGCAGTCTGGGGTAGATTGACCATATCACGAAGCTTGTCAATCTTATCTTGGCTGGAGACACGGGCGATCTGAAAGTCAAGCAAGGCAAAAGTAGCAGCCAAGACGTCCTGGAACCTGATGTAGACTGACTTGACATCATCGGGGCTCCACTGCCCGCGGGACACGTCCAGGGGAAGGAATGCGATGTTTGGCTGAAGCTGGGCGTAGGCTGTGATGGCACGTCGCTTTGTCCTTTTGAGGAGATTGGTGTCCAAGTCGAGAGAACCGGCAACAAACTGGCGACCGGTTTGGATGGGATAGTTGAGCATGGCGAGCAGGTCTTGGATCTGGCCGACGGCCACCTGGCTGGTAGACTGAGGGAAGATGAAAAGAGCGCAGGCAATGCCAATGGCGCAACCACAAGCGGCGGGCAGGACAACGACCTCGGGCAGGCGAGGAGTCCAGCGGGTGATGGTAGGACCGATGACGAGGAAGATGTCGGTGGCAATGATGCCAAAGAGCTGAGTGAGGACGGTCAGGTTGAAGGTGTAGCGCAGGCGGCTGATGAAGTAGACGAAGACGCAACCCATGACAAAGTAGACGACGGTGACGCGGGTGTCGAGCATGAAGCCGTCGTGAATGAGGACTGTGGCAATGGCGGCTGTGTCGTTGTTTCCCGTGGCCTGGGCCGTGGCGCCTACCTGCTGCTGGAGGGCCTGAAGGCGGGCGTTGAGCTCGGCCGGGGAGCGGACGGCCTGGGCGGCCTTCATGGTGGCGAGACCCCATGCCCAGGCGAGGCACATGCCGAGGAGCAGGGAGAGGTAGCCGACGATGGCGACGATGAGATTGCCGGCGGGCGGAATGATGTAGATGACGACGGAGGCGAGAAAGGTGGACTGGCCGAAGCGCCGCAGGCTCGGATTGATAACCATGAGGAGCGAGGCGACCCAGACGGCAATAATGCAGCGAAGGGTGGTGGTGAGGTCCCTGCGATTGAAGCGATCGAGCCATTGGGGCAGGCTTCGGGTCTGCGGCAGAGGAGGAGCAGGCGTGGGAGCAGAAGCTTCAGCTGGAGATGTCTGCGACACATGGTTGGATTGTTGTTGAGGCTGCTGCTGCTGCTGCTCATTCTTTTCCTGCTCCATCTCGTCTCGGGCGGCGTCAGGCCCTTCAGAGGAGGATGCTTCCTTTTCCATCGCGAGACAGCTTCCAAACAATGCCGATAAACTGAATTGAGCGGGCCAGTAGCCAGTTGCAACCGCAGAGAGGTGTTTGCGGTCGCTCAGCCGTCGAGGTGTGGTTGTGGTTTTGTTTACTGGCTAACGTTGGGTAGTAAGTTGGGCACTTGCATCCGGAGCGAAGCTAGCAGGTGAGCAAGTCGTCGCGGCAAAATCGGCCAGTCCAAAAAAGCTCAAGGGTGAAACAACCAATGACCAAAGAGCTCCATTACTGACCTGAAGAAGCGGTTTTCTTAAGGTGCAATTTTTTATTCTTCCCATCAAACGGATGCGACGTTTTGGTGGATGCCCATGTGGAGCGGAGGAGCCGAGATCCTCCTGGCGCCACCAACAGGGGTTTTGTTTTATGCACTACAGACGGCGGAATCCGATCAGCGACAGTAGCGGCATTATTACCGTAACTACCTATATTACAAGCCCACGACCAGGAAATTTTGCTAGGAACGGGGATTCTGCAAGATTGCCAGCTTGCGACCGAATAACCCGCGGCACTATACCGAATTTCCGGGCTTCAAATCATTCCTGCTCTGACGCTGTGATGCTGATGGGGTGGGTAATAGCTATCTAATAAGCTTTGGCTCGCCAGATGGATGCCATATTTTAGCACCAATGAGCTGCTGTTGCGCTTTGTTCAGGACTTGACCATCTTAGCCTCCCCTACTCAGTAATCGTCAACTATAATCAGAAGCATATATTTAGACGCCAAGACTGCCAGCCCGTGTCGTTCCGTCCCGGGTCGCCGACAAACGCCTCCTCGCCAGGAGAATCTTACTGCAATTTTCACCAACATCTCTTTCTCTTCTGTCATGACTCGCCAGATTTATATAAAAAGGGGGCCTCTTCGTCAAACCTCCGGCCTGTCATTACAAGTTCCCAGATGGAGCTTAATTTTTGCCCTGCCATTTGCACTGCCATGGTCCAAACTATTATTCTCTTGCTCTCCTCGGCCACACAGAAGAAAATCTCCGGCGTGTATTGTTGCCGAACACCACGAATTTACGGATACTCTGCGTAAATTCCTTGCACTCTCATACTACAATGTCTGAGTCGACTCCTGCTAAAATCTGAGGGCCCCCATCTCGTCGGTACTCACCCGCGGGGCTCCGCAAACGCCCAAAGAAAAAAAATCTACACTGTAGAGCCAGCTCAAGAATGAAGCATCATTAACTCACCCTATCTCCCCCCAACTTACAAACAACTTCTCCAGCCATGGTACCTCCATCATGACCTCCTCTACCAAAATAGACGCCCTCATCGCCTGGGCCACGTCCCACGGCGCCGTCCTCCACCCCTCGGTGCGCGTCTCCCACGACGCCGCCACCGGCCTCTCCTTTCGCGCCATCCAGCCCATCCCCGGTGACTTTTCCGCTGCCATCGTGCATCTCCCCGCCGCCCTCTCCCTCTCCTACCTCGACGCCGTCCGCCCCTCCTCCTCCTCCTCCTCCTCCACCCCCAACCGCGGCACGTCGTCGCCGCCGCTTCCCGCGAGCCTCGCCGCCGCGCTGCCACCGCACGTCCTCGGCCGGCTGCTGCTCGTCCGAGAGTACCTCGCCGGCACGTCGTCCTTTTGGCACCCGTACATCCAGTCGCTACCGCAGCCCGCCGAGACGGGGGGCTCGTCGTCGTGGACGCTGCTCCCGCCGTTTTGGGAAGACGACGACGATGCGGAGCTGCTGGACGGCACCAACGTCGAGGTCGGCCTGGCCCGGATCCGCGCGGACCTGCGCCGCGACCTCGCCGCCATTGCGGCCGCCCTGCGTGACGCCGATGCCAAAGACGAGACCAACAAGCGCCTCGTGGAGCAGTTCCGTCCGGAGCTGTACCGCTGGGCGTTTGCCATCTTTTCCAGCCGCAGCTTCCGCCCGAGCCTCGTGCTGTCCGACGAGCAGGCCCGCCTGCTGCCGCCCGGCGTCGCCATTGACGATTTTTCCGTGCTGCTACCGCTCTTTGACATTGGCAACCACGACATGACGGTGCCCGTCCGCTGGCAGCGCGACGGCGACGGCTGCGCGCTGCGTACCGGCCGCGCGCACCAACCCGGCGAGCAAGTCTTCAACAACTACGGTCTCAAGACCAACGCTGAATTGCTCCTCGGTTACGGCTTCATGATCGCGCCGACCGACGCCCTTCACAACGACTACATCCACGTGCGCAAGCGCCGCGGCGGCGCCGGCGCCGACGACGCGCCCATGTCCGAAGAGTATCTCATCTCGGCGCGGCCCCTGCGCGATGCCAGCTCCGTCCTCGCACGGGACAAGCTGCCCGCGGGCCTCGACGCCGACTCCATCACCCCCGCGTTCCAGCACGTACAGCCCGACATGGCCTGGGACATATTCAAGTCTCTAGCGGGCGGTGACGACGTCTATAAGCATCTAATCCTCGTCCAAAACACCGAGGCCGACGCTGAAGCTGCGGATCGCGAGCGACGACAGCTGCTACTAACGGGTAAAGTCGAGGGCGCGTGCTTGCCGCTGTTTGCCCAGACGGCGGCCGTGATTCAGAACAAGGTGCTGCAGGAGCTGGAGCGCCTCCTCGAGACGGATGTCGAGGTGGACGAGGCCGATAAGGAGCGGCTGACGCCGTGCCAGAGACTCGCGCTTGATTACAGGGACCGCTGCCGCGCAGCGCTGGAGAGCACTTTGGAGATGATGAATACCGATGAGACGCTGGCCGCTGCCATGGAAGCCATGGACAAGGACGAATAGCCCGCAACACGATGCATTGAGAATGAGATACGACCGGCGCTCAATCAAGGTCAAGTGCGACCCCCAAATACAAAAGAGGCGCTGCTTAATTCATGTTATGAGGCTATTGCTTCATGTATATAAAAATCTATTCGTAACATTGTAGGCTCTTCAAACACACTATATACCACACCCATTTGCACGATGCATCTACCCAAGCAAGGAATATCCTCAATGAAATTCGGCTTCCACACGACCATATCGCACACCATCCACCTTGAGCTCAAAGCCCAGCCCCGCGCTGTCGACAATCATCTCCAGCGTAAAGTCCAGATTATCGAACTCGACACCCCGCGTCGTCGTCAGCCTCGTAAACAGGCTGCGCGGGACAGCGTTTAGGTCCGTCGTCAGGGTGCAGACGTTGATGAGGTCGCGCGTAAACGCCGTGGGCGGCTCGTCGGCGTCGCACGCAATCAAGTCGTCGGTGACGATGAGCGACTGCCCCGGGCGAAAGTTGCGCGTGTAGTGAAACGCAATTGGCGAGAGCGGCGACAGGGACTCGCTCTTGGCAAT
Source organism: Beauveria bassiana ARSEF 2860 (assembly GCF_000280675.1). Taxonomy (NCBI): domain Eukaryota; kingdom Fungi; phylum Ascomycota; class Sordariomycetes; order Hypocreales; family Cordycipitaceae; genus Beauveria; species Beauveria bassiana. The sequence continues at coordinate 1,167,926 of NW_007930837.1, read as the reverse complement.
ATGCCACTGCATACGATCCGACACCATCCAGCGCTCCCACAGCGGCGACCAGTACCGCTCGCTAACCGAGTGCCGGTCCTCGTCGTAGACGGTCGCGTACGAGGTGCCGTAATGCATGCGCGACTTGCGCGAGATGACCATGTTGCCCTCGAGGCCCCGGAGCACCGCGCCCCGCACAACCGCTGTCCACGCGTACACTGGCTGCATCACCTCGATCGAGCTGTTCGCCTGTGTCGCCGTTGCCGTCGCGTGAGTCGGGCGCTCGCTGTACGGGGGTGGCGGCGCGGTGGAAAAGTGGCTCTTGAGGCGGCGGTACAGGTAGTCGCTCTGTCCGAAGCCGCCAACCAAGACGATGCCGGACACGATGGCGCCCTTGGCACGGAGAGTGTCGACTTGGCCTTGCACGAGGTCGCACACCTCCTTAACGACGGGCTGAAAAATGTCCTTGACTTGTTCGGCCGTCATGACCAGGAATCCAGAGTCAAGACCAGCCTCTTCGTCATCGGCCAGACCAGGGAAGCTATTTGTGTCAGCTATTGAACGAATTGAGCTGCCAAGAATCGAGATACTCACGGGACATTGAACTCTTGGTGCTCTTCCTCATTAAAGTTGCGCTTCACGAACTCTTCATAATACTTTAGGCCCATCTGCCATGTCTTTCCCTTTTTTGTCTTCATCTCATCGAACCGCGCCTGGCCCAACCTGCCGCGCACATGCTCTTCGAACCTGTAGTTGAGGAACGCGCTACCGCACAAGCCACCGGTCCCAACCGCCGATTCCTGAACTCGCAAGGGCTTTAATGATTTGATTTCGTATGCAATGAGACTATAAATTTGTCAGTAAATGAAATCTGCAACGAGGATCAAGGTCCCGACATACTCGACAGTACCTCCGCCAGCATCACAGACAATGAAATTGTCGCCGACGTTAAGGTGGTTTGGCTGAATAGCCTTGAGTGTGTATACAGCCGCGGCTTCAGGCTCGCTTATCATCTGAATCTCGGACCGGCTGCCCATACCTGCACGCTCCGCCGCCTGCAGCGTTGTGTTCTTGGCAGCATCACTCCACACCGCCGGGCAGGTCAGCACAAAGTCAACCTTGGTCGACGCCATAAAGGACTCGCCGTAACGGCGCGTCAGGGTATCCATGGTGTGCTTGTATATTTGTGTGAGATAGTCGCTGACAGCATCGACGACATTCTTGTTGAAGCGCTTGAGCTGCGCGGCCGTGTCGAGGGGGCTGACATAAAAGGGCAGCTTTTGCGAGCGGTCAAGGAACAGCTTGATGCAACGCAGTCGAGACTCTTCTGGCTTGAATTGGAAGCCCCATTTCACGTTGGGTTCGGTCTCTGCCGTTGTATTGGTGGGAAAGTCATACGATATCTCAGTTGGTACCTTGTCGGATGTAATACCGTTACTCCCAGGCCATGTTTTTATGATATCAATATCGTCGGGGTTGGATGTATACACGGCCGCCACACTACGTAGACGGTTAGCCGTCCGAAAAGGCACAGATAAGGACGCATAGAGACTCACCCAGAAAATGTGGTGCCAAAATCAACTCCAACAATTAATCTGTCGCTGATCGGAGGCTGCTCTCGCGTGGGTTCGCGCACAGGGCCATTGATGGCCTCGGTCGAGCTGGCCGTTGTGTGGCTGATGAAGAAGTTGCGGCTGTCCTGGTTGCGCTGGCTGACATTTGGCCGCAGCGGCAGTGCAAGATTGACATTGCTTCTGCTGGGAAGGCTATTGTTCTGCATATTGCGCGCGAGGGGCTTTGAGTCTTGGTAGGATGTGGATCGCTGGCGTTAGACCGTGTACAGTGCAGCGAAGAGGTGTGCGCCGGTGTCAGTAGCGAGCGGTGACGAATTAGTAAAGTGCCATGCTCGACGGGAGATGTATATTTTTTTCCGTGTAGACAGCTTCGTGCCAATCTTTTTGTCTGTTTAGTTGTAAGTTTGGCCCTGTGTGATCAAGTCTCTAGAAGCTTACCCCCCAATCTACGATGAAAGAGTGCCTGGCGCACTGCCACACCCTAAGCACCTTGCCAGCCGTTGGACAGCCGAGTAGCCGCAAGGAAAGTCGTGCGCAGAAAGACAACCCCCCAATTGAATGTTGCAAATAGTCTTGACCAACACAGCGCACGACCGTTGAGCGTGAGACTGGGCTCGTCGTGCCCGTTTAACCAGATAGCGGGGTGACGACGAGTCTGGCACACTGACTGAATCGTGAGCTGGTCAAGGCAGCGGAAAGGGAAGACGCAGTAGAGCGAGAAGATGCAGGTTCAGATCCTTTGTAAAACACCTAGGCGTATAAGGTTTCGCAGAAATGCCTGACAGCTTATGAGGTCGCCAGCATGGGCAATTTATCCTGTTGCCTGTTGCTAGCCAAGGACGGACCTGAGGTGGCTCTTGGGGACACGAGCTCTAAAACCCCGAAAACCCCACCAAAAGGGCACTTCATCCCCGCCAACCTTCTTATTACTGTGGCTCGCAGCCTCGTTGCCTGTTGTCTGCACGTGACGTTTGACGAACCCGATTCAACATCAGCTTGACCAATAAATATGTCGGCTACAATGCGAGATACGAAAGGCATGGAGCTTTTCTCTTTGATCTCATTTTCTACAGAGAAGTATCCATGGCATTGAGACAGGATCGCTTCGATTCCTTTGATTCATCTTCTAAGCCTTCCATGCAGAGCCCGTCCGCATCATCCCTCCTCTTCCAACACAAGCGCATATTAGATACAGGTATAGTATATGTATAGATTCTGCCCAAAGCAGTAATGCCATTTCTTCATCCAGCTGGCACCTGTGATCCAGATAGACGCAACAGGTCTTCAACAAGGTAAGATGGCTCGTGTCGACCTTGGGAACAACTGTTATTCAGGAAATGGCCAGGGTTGTCGAGTAGATCTTTTTACCAGCAAAACAGTGCCAGTATGACAAGTCCAAACTCAAGGTTCCTCTCTTCTTGCTTCTTTTCCTTTTTTTTTTTGCATCCTGCGTAGCGTTCTTTGGCTACTTGCCCAACCCAATGAGAAAAACGCCATGCACCGTAAGAAAAAAAGCCTCCCGGAGATATAGGAGAGTAGTGGTGAAAATTCAACAAAGGAAACCGCAGTAGTGAGAGTTTCTCTCTTGGGGCCGAATATTGTAGAGGCCTTCCCAGAGTCTCAAGCAGCAAAGTCTATAGGGGGGTATTGTGGAAAATATGTGTATGCAGGTCGCTGCAGATGTGAAGTAAATCCAAAGCTTGCATGTTGAAGGAAATGGTGTCGCAGAAAAAGGAAATATTAGAACGGGTCGACAGTAAATGAGTGTGCAGCGGTTGGTCGAAAGTTCGATATAGTGGCCAACATGATTAATGCAAAGCTAGTACAACAAGGGTACAGTTGCTATGTCAAGGCTGTGTCGGTAGGTATAGGTGGAAATCCGTGAAGGTGGTGGCATTAATGCACATAGCATCAACTTTGAAAGCTGTCACAGTTCTCCAAGTACTTATATCCGATTCCCGGCCGCCCAAAGGTTGTTGGAGCTAGAAGAATTCCATTCGCCACCCTCATATGGTGGTGTAGGCCACTTGTATTGGCTATTGTTCTTCTTGCCGAGGTCCAATGGTCTCGGAGTCATGGTTTCGCTCCCATCAACAAACAGAATCTGACTGCCGCTAGCGGATGGTGATGGGCTAGGGTACGGTTGCGATGTCAAGCCAATGTTGCTGATTGATTGGCGGAGAGGCTTGCGGCTGGTCCCGTCCAGGCGGTTCATGGCATGCTGAGTGGAGTTGAGGACTTCGTCCAGCAACTCGTCTTCTTCGGCGGGTGCTTCGTACTGGTGAATACCGTGAGTTGCCTGTGAGCGACGCGTGCGACTTGAGATTGGGCCGCCCCGCGCAGCACTGAGTAGGTTATCGACAGAGCGAGGCTGCTGTTGAGGAAGGGAATGGTGTCGCTTGAGCTTGCTGGCTGATGAAGTGTGGTGCATGGGAGGAGCTGGGGCACCGCCGTTCTGCGGGTTCTGGAGAGCACGACCAAGCGAGTCGTACACCTCAGGCTTTGGGGCCACATTTTGATCCATAACCAAGGATGACCTGTTACTGTTCCAGGGGCCGCAGCCGACCTGTGCCTCCATTTCTTCAAAGGCGGGCGAAACGGGGGTCTGATGGCGACCGGAGAATCGACGGGCGCGCTTGCGAAGATGCGAGAAGAAACTCTCTTTTTGGCCACTAGGAGGCGAGGCAAGACCACTCTGACCATTCAGCGCACGCTCAGCCTGCTGGCGGTGCATTTCAGTGTTATAGTTGTTGGTGCTAGAAGCGACAGAAAGTTGTCTTCCGAGCTTCTTCTTCTCTTGCGTGACACCAACGGGTGGTGGAGCATCGGCTGGTCCATTGTTGCCACGAGCTGTAACGGCATCGGAGAGTGGCGAGATGGGCCGGATGCTGGGAAGAATTGGCATAGGAGCGACGTTGGACAGACCATTTGTCCATGTACTACGCTTGCTAGTGCGCGACTGTTTGAGGTCGTTGGAAGAGGCAGCGTGTGCCACAGCCGGCCTCGGGGCAGGGTCCTTGGCAGCCACTGTCTCAGGAGCTTCACTCCTACCGATGAGTGACTTGCGGAACCAGGACGACCTCGATGAGGTAATTCCCGAGGATGACTCTTTGGCTGGGCGAGCAAGGTCGGACTGCTTGCGACCGAGAATCTTGGAAGCAGCCGACCTGGGGCGAAGAGGGTCGACGCCATCAGCAAAGTATTCGTGTGCCAGGGCCTGCGCAGATGTAGGGCGGGCCTTTGGATCCCACATCAAACACCAAGTGACAAAGTTGGCCAAGGATGCAGGCCATTGAGGGGCTTGCAGAATTGTGTCAATGGCGTGGGGAGCCATCTTGGGGAAGGAGAAGCCAAGCTTGCTGGCAAGTCTGTTGCCCTCTCTCCACTCTCCACCGCCAACGCGCTGGCCGGCCTTGTTGTGCCAATTACCAGGGCTACCCATGATCTCGCAAACTCGCCAGACCTGGTCCACTTCATTTCCTCCAGGGAAGAGCGGTTTCAGGGTGGCAATCTCGACAGCCATGGCACCAACAGCCCAGATATCGACAGGGGCAGAGTACTCGCCAGCTCGAAGGAGAACTTCAGGGGCGCGATACCATCTCGTAGAGACGTAGGTTGTATATGGCAGCTTAGAGTGGGTCTCACGAGCGAGGCCGAAATCTGCAAGCTTGACTGTGTATGCTGGTGGTGTTGAGGGCGGTGTAACGAGAGCGGAGTAGCGTCGGAAAGAGTTTGTCGACTCTTGATGTGAAGAGGTAGATACGAGGATGTTTTCTGGCTTGATGTCTCGGTGGAAGAACTGGTGGGCGTGAATGTGCTCGAGACCGTGCATAATCTGCAACAGTATGCTCTTGACGCTAGCGTTGTCGAGAGACTTGTGGTCACGGGCCTTCATGAGCTGGTACAAGTTGCCTTCCATGTATTCCATGCAAATGTGCAGCTTCTTGCTGTACGGGTCGAGGAAAATGTCCAGGGCCGGGACGAGGTGAGGATGAGGGGGGATGGTTCGGAGAAAGACGACTTCGCGGAGCTCGAGACATGGCTGTAGCGAGTCGAATGTCTTTTTCATAGACTTAATGGCAACCTGACGAGTAGCAGTCAGCATCATGGTATAGATGGGGGCAGGAGGGCCAACGAGGGTCAACATACGACGGAGCCGCGGCGGGCAACATGGGCACCAGCAGTGCGAACTCTGGCGAGCACGACGCTACCAAAAGAGCCGTCACCAATTTCCTTGAGAACCTCGAAGCGATCTTCGAGAGCCAGCGAGTTGTGGGGCTGGCCACGGTGAGTGAGGTCGCCAGCAACGGTCATTTTGAGGAAGCTGTAACGGGTGTTGGTGGTCTGCAGAGGATGTCTGCAGGTCGGATAGGTAGGGATAGGGATCCTATCAGGTCAGACCAATTCGAGCTGAACGAACGGGAGAGCCTGAGGAAAGACCGTGAGTGGGCTCAGCGGGAGAGCCTGCGATCTATTGTGGTTGCATGCAAAGAGAGGTCTGGCGAGGGCGTGGGTGAGAATGGATTGAGTCGCGTCGAGTCGAATTGACGATGATGCGTGGCGGTTGGTGTTACGTCGAAGCAGCGTATCTGTGGCGGGACGATGCAGAAGGATAGTTTCTGTATGCAAGACACAGATGCGGAATAGAGATTGGAAATTGGACGCAGAGCACGGCTCATGCGAAGAAAGGAGCGACTGGAGTGAGTGTAATTGCAGAGTGGATAGCGGTGATATTAGGGGAAAAGGAGATCGTTGGCGTCGCCGCCAGGGTGTGTGGTGGTGGTGGACTGGTGGTGTGAGTATGCGTGTGCCGCCCTCGGGTACCTGGAAGCTGCGGAAACACAGCGGATATTAGTCCCGTAGTGCGCGGCGGTTCCTGGGTTGGTGTGCTAGAGGGTTGAGCCAAAGAAGCCTTTTCTTGCGTCGACGAGCGATCGCGTGAAATGGGTTCAAGGCTTCGAAGAAAAACAGCGAAGAATGTGTGATGTTTGCGAGCAAGTCATAGGCAACGGTGAGAACGGCCCAGGTGAGACGAAGAGGGAGGGGAGCGGGCGTAGCTTGGTACCACAGCACACGGAGGTAGCCTCAGGTAGCCTCAGGTAGGTACCTAGGCACTTGCTGGTAGCGACGGTGACAGTACCAATGTCTAGGTACAGGTAACTTGGAGCAGCAAATATATGGCGGTTGTATGGTGACTTTGCGAAAATCTACTTGTGGCCCACTACGCTTTTGGGCGGGGGGCGGGCACTGAATCGCAGTGGTCGCAGTAATAAGTTAGCTGAAAAGCCTGCCAAAATTCAGACAAGGCACAGCGTTACGGCGAGAATGTGGGCGTGGCCGCGTGGGGAATGTCAAGGGGGCGAGGCCCGAGGGAACAACTCAAGCCATCAAACAGCGGAGGAAACAAGAAAAGGGGACTCGCTCATCGCTGTCCAGTCGCTTGTCGCAGCCGCAGCGGCGAGGCCCAGTACGAGGTCAACAGCAGGACTGAAGCGCCTATACTGAGGGTAGATGTGCCGACCCGATATCCAAAACTGCTTTTTTCGTCATGAAAGTGACCATCGCTAGAGAGTGAAAGCAAGGCAAGAGTGTCGCCATAGCGAAAGCTCGGTACCTAGGTAGTTAGTAAATTGCTACCGAAGAACTACTTATTTACTGCAGGCTCGCGCATCGGGCTGGTACAGTGGTACCTGAGCCAACAGTTGGTTGTACGCGAAGTCGTACCTGGGCTGACAAGAAGGGGAAAGTAATACATTTTGTAGGGGCAAATATCAGTAATAAGCAAAGAAAATACAAGAGTGTCACAGGATGCGTGAGAAAAGCAACGATGGCTTGTCTTGTAAGAATTACCTGGAAGGTCAAGTCAGTACAACGAACACGCCAGTGCCGACCTCGAGCGTGAGCCTGTGGCCTGGTGGCACATTGGCACATAGGAACAGCAGGGGGTTCAAAACTTCAGGGGCAGCCTGGGTCAGCCTGGATCAGTCTGGGTCAGTCGAGCAGTTGTCCAGGTACACGCGCAAAAGTATCAAGGTACTGCTACAGCGTGCCTGATGAGAGACCCATCAAAGGGCGGAAGGCGGATCCAGGGAGATACTTGAGTTTCATACCATCGCTGCAGCAGTCGTTAGGGTCCCTTGACGGGGCTGGCTGCGTGCCGCGGAAGCCACCCGTGGCTGCACGGTTGGGCCGCCAGGTACAGTGACCAGCCATGTCAGGGCTCGTGGCAGAAAGCGGGTATCCCCGACCGCCGCCCAGGTTGACTGCTCAGTCAGCGCCATCATAGGTTGGATCGTTTTTTTTGTTGCTTTTTGTCTTTTTCTTTTTCTTTTTCTATTTGCTAATTTAATTCTTTGCTTGTTTTGCTAGCATGCATTTTTTGAGCAAGAAAAAGTAAATAAAAGGCCACGGGCTTAATGACAGGGCCAGAAAAAGCTGGAGTCTGGGTACGTACCCGTGTCCACACAGTCCAAGCCAAACGGAGGGTCCAGCACTGCGTCACCGCAACAGAAAATATTTAGGTCCCCGTCCCCGGAAATACCTATCCATCTTAAAGACGACCATTAATCAAATCCAAGAAAAACTCGAAAGCGCGCTTGATCATAAGAGAAAAAAAGGACCAGCGAGTGGAGTCTTTCGACGTGGAATATTCAAAAGCGGGCCGTCCTGACAGAAACTCGACGCAGACTTCTGCTCTTTATTTAGGCACTGCCGCCCAGTCGCCTTATCGATTTCGGGCCACCAAAGCCAGCATTAGCGCTTCTCTGCACTTTCTAGGCGGAAAGTTAGCCTGAAAAAAAGGCTACCAAGCCCTGGATCATGTCGATTTCTAGGTATCGTCCTCGTGGTAACTATCAATGGCGTATCATTCTTATCATTGATAATTTGGTTGCCGGGTCGCCAGGCTTTCGGCCAACCGACTTGTGCCTTTTTCAACATGAAATACCAATTGAATACATGGGTGCTACAGCTCCTCGTCATCACATGACGCACCCTCACTTGTTGTGATCAACGAAACACGCCGGCCCATCGCGTCGCGGTTCGAGACTTTATGTAAACAAGGCGGCACAACTATTCGAGTATTTCCGGCCAGCCATGGCACTGTACCACCGCAACGCACCCTCGTCAGTAAAGAGTCTCGCCTCGCCTCGCCTCGCCTAGCTCACTGCATCTCCGTAACTAGCATGAGTGTCGTCGCGTCAGTGGGATAGGCCGCCCGACAAGCATCATGGAAGCGCCGGAGCATTAATGGTGGCAAGGGCTCAGCACGTAATGCAGACCGCGGCGTTGCAAATTTCTAGATCTGCCGAGGAGATGGCCGCTTGCGTACACAAAATTAACACACTTGTAATATAGCGCACAAAACACATGGTGTCCCAACGTAATTTGTATTCTTGTTATGTAACCCTCCGCCTCAACATGTTTATGCTCAAGCAAATTGTCATTTTCTCCGGCAGTCTGATGGTGAGACTGAGTTCCGTCGATAAACTGCCATAGGATCGCCTGACGTGACGTCTCTCATCTCCATGTACCTTGAACACAAAATGCGCAAGAACCCAAGTTGTCTGCCTAAGAGCACGCCGAATATGTAGGATACATCTTGCAGCAGACATTCGTGCACCACTGATAGCAATTCTTTATCGCGCAAGTGCCCGGAGAGCAGGTCACCATGCAACCTGGCCAGTCTGTGTATCTCTTTTCGAGTCCTTCCTCGTTGCCAATAGGGCTAGCCACGGCAAGGCCGGCAAAGGCGGCGATGAGCATAGTGGTGGGCTTCATGATTGTGAAAAGGTGATATTGATATTTTTGAATAGAAGGAGAAATATGAGTATGGTTGTCTAGATTGATGCACCAAATTGAAATACAGATGAAATCATCAAGACTATTTATACTTGAATTCGAGATCTCACTCATTGCATCAAATGCCAGAGTCGGCCGTTTTCATCCCCTCGTCTGGCATGCTACCGCGCAAGAAAAATAGATTGACGTAGTTCCTATGCATGGAACTGGAGATACATGCAATAGTTTGGCTTGAAGTTTTCAGCTGAAGCTATAAACTGAGCAGCAAGGTTTGGCTTCGGCCTGTCGGCGTACGTAGGCATAGTCACGAGCTTATTTAGTAGCCTAATAATCGCCTTCCATCTCTCCTGATTGCGGATATCGTGCATTTCAGTGGAGCCTGTAGGCTAATAAACGGTCGTCTATCTGACGAGATAGGAATAGCATTCTGCCCATGGCTGTCATGCTTCGCCTGCAAGTCGCGGTCCAGACTTGCCATGCCGCTGCACAGGTGATGGCATTGACAGATATCTGGCCAAGAAACTGAGTCTGGGAATAATGTGTTGAACCGAATGCGGCGAGTCTGATGACACGGGAACCACTCATTTCGCCGGAGGCTTTTCATGCAAGAAGAGAAAATAGTCGTGTTTACAAGTCATATTATATCCAGATATAATAACTATTTACACACATGCTGCATCCATCACCGGCGCCAGAGTACAATATTGGACCACCACACCCCACTATCTCGTTGCAAATGCCGAAGCTCGCTTCCAGCAAAGAGCCGTCAGCATACGTCGGTAGCCGGCCAACCGGCTTCTGCTAACATACTCGACGACTCTCTCTTCTTTTCCTGTTTTTTTATTTCTTCTACTTCGGTGGGGCATTTTGAGTGCTACGACCACCTTCTTCAGTCTCGAGTGTCACATCAAGCTGTTTTCTGGGTCTTGCTTGCAACAGAAGTTGCACTTGTCGAATCTACAATTGCGCCACGACACGCACAGCTTGCTTTAACATTAGAGTCAACTGGCGAGAAGCATAGCGCGAGAAGGCAGGGTAAGGGTCTGTTAGAGCTGAGCCAGCCACAACAAAGGGGAAAGAAATCGCAGAGGTGAATATTCACCAAAAGGCATTCTCATAGTTACACAGGGCATTCTCTTGTCCACATAGCGGTGCCTTGCGTTGCGCAGGTACGCTTTGGCGCTAACAGCTGCCAAACCTTCTCAAGAAGAGACGAAACAACTTCGTTTGTTTCCATGCATAATCTGCATTTCCGTCTCGAATACGATTTTTTTCTTCCTTGGCCAATTCTCCCTTTATCTCGCTGCGCCGTCATGGCGTCAGGGCAAGGCAACTTGCTGCAAGTCCTCTTTGCCACCCACTGACTCGAAACGATAGCCGGCGACGTCTGATTCCAAGATAAGAGGCGGACGTGATGGCGAAAGTTTCATACCGACGGGGGCATTGAATTGCGCGCATGAGCCATTCTACTGAAACGCATTTGATGCCTGTTTCGAAACTCCAAATAAGGCTGCCAGCCGCGCACCTTTGGCACCGTTGTCGCCCACTGTAATAGTCTGCTGCAGGTGAGGCGACCCTCTATTTTTAGCGCTTGCTTGACTGAGGAGGGCCTGAGGAGGGCCTGAGGATGTGCCTCTCAATATCCTTGTTGCATTAAACATGAAAGCATGCTCACCTTGCTCTGGCTGCTCATCATCTAGGTACAATCTTTCCAGGAGACGCCGACCATGAATTTTTGCTAGGAGGAATTTTTCTCATCACTGCCATACCGAGTCGGGCCTCATCGCCGCGATTCCTTTGGTAACAAACTTGTCCAGATCAGCAGCTCGCTCGTGACTGGTCAGGATCGGACCAGGTGATGACTTACCTTACGTACATTCAACCCTGCTGACTGCCGTGCCTCTTTGTACACACGACACGCCCGACAACGGCATAGCCCAAACAACAAATAATACATGATCTGGCTACTGATCATCACGCACTCGTAGCCATCATTATTCTTAGCCTAGCCTTGGCTCTACTTTGCCTCCTGCTCGCCCAGTCTCGCCTCGTTCACCGCAGGACACGACGCACCTTTTGGCCGCTGCGGATGCGGGCTAGCTAGCCAAGCTTGCCAACGCCAGGCACTCCTGAGTAGCTACACACAGATATCGTGAACATTGCCGACGCCGAGATCACAGCCGCAACCCCTAAACTCAGTGCTGCGGCGACAATACGACATCGGTCGGCGAGCCACAATGGTCTCTCATGATTCGACGTCTCGTGGTGCTGCATCGCCAGACGAGCCGCTCAGCGAGGCGGCCCAAGAGAGCGGCCTTCATGTCCTGGATCCGGAGCCAGATCAGGAGCTGGAGATGATTCGGGAGGACTCTCCGCTGCTAGCAGCCAGCGATGCTGATGGAGGTGGCGCCGGCTCCGATGGACGGACGCAGGTTGCCGACCCAAGCCAGACCACCAAGAGTGTGTGGCATCTCACACTATTGACTCTCGCCATCGGTGGCTTGCAAATCGCTTGGTCTGTCGAGCTCTCCAACGGCTCGCCCTACCTGCTCTCGCTCGGGTTGAGCAAGTCTCTCATGGCCCTTGTCTGGATTGCTGGTCCCCTGACGGGCACGCTCGTGCAGCCATATGTTGGCATCCTCAGTGACAACTGCCGCATCTCGTGGGGTAAGCGCAAACCGTTCATGGTCGGCGGCACAATCGGCACGGTCCTCTCGCTCTTGTTTCTGTCCTGGGTCAAGGAGATTATCGGCGGTATCTTGTCGCTTTTCGGTGTTCAAGACGACTCGCAATTTGCCAAGACGACCATCATCGTGGCCGCCGTCATCGGCATTTATGTTCTTGATTTTGCCATCAATGCTCTCCAGGCGGCCATACGCGCCTTCATTGTAGATTGTGGCCCAGCTCATCAACAAGAAGCGGCCAACGCAATGGCCAGCCGACTTATTGGCATCGGCAACATCCTCGGCTTCATTGCTGGCTACGTCAACTTGACCAAGCCGCTCTGGTTCTTTGGTCACACTCAGTTCCAGATTCTCTGTGCCATTGCCAGCATATCCTTGACAATCACAGTTATTATCAGCTGCGTCACCGTACACGAACGGGACCCGCGCGAACATGGCGCGGCCGCACCCAAGAATCCAGGGGTATTTGCCTTCTTCATCACACTCTTCAAGTCTATCCAGCGCCTGCCCCCACAAATCAAGCGCGTTTGCCAGGTGCAGTTCTGCGGCTGGGTTGGCTTCTTTCCTCTGCTGTTTTACTCGTCGTCTTATATTGGCGAGATATATGTTCAGCCGCACCTCGAGAAAAACCCTCACATGACACCAAAAGAGCTTGATGAGCTTTACGAGCAGGCGACTCGCATTGGATCGTTCGCGCTCCTCGTAAACTCAATCGTGAGCCTTCTCACGAATGTACTCCTGCCCTTCTTTATTGCGCCCACATACGATAGCCAGGCAGCCATGAGCCAGCCTGCGCCAGCGTATCACCAGCTACGCAATCAGAAACGCACCATGCTCGACCGTCTACGAATTCCCGGATTCACACTAAACAGAGCTTGGTTCGGATCGTTGGTCCTCTTTGCCGGAGCCATGCTGTGCACGCTGGTTGTACGATCCGTGGAAGCTGCCACCGCACTGATTGGTATTGCTGGCATCACTTGGGCCATGACTCTGTGGGCTCCTTATGCCATCATCAGTGCCGAGATTAGCCACCGTGATGTGCTGCAGCGTGCTCAGAAGCAGCAGCGAGCGCGGGAGCCAGCCGAGCTCGCATCTCTAGAGCGACTACAGAGCGAAGAAGTAGCTCCCGTCGTTGAAGTCGGTGAGGACCAGGATGAGGCGGGTGTTATCATGGGCATACACAACATGTCCATTGCGGCGCCACAAATCCTCGCCAACGTAGGATCCAGCATCATCTTCAAGATTTGGCAGAAGCCGCGCGGCACGCCTGGCGACACGAGTATTGCCTTGGTGCTCGCTATTGGCGGATTGTTTGTTTTAGCATCGGCATTCTACGTCAGAGACCTGGACGGGAAAAGCGCATCTACAGCCAGTGTTGGGGATGACGAAGAGCACGCGGTGGTTCCTCGCTAAGTAGGCGGGCCTATACCCGGAACGGTATCTTGGACACTCAATTTGAGTAGTGTATTTCGGTTGGTAATGGAGCTGCCATCATCTCATACCCTTGAGCGACTTGACGTCTTTGAATTTTCGACTATTGAGCAATTTATTTATTTTAAGTAAGGAGTCGTATATGACCCTGCTTATTATCATATTCCAATCGTACAGTGCTCTGTTGATTTTGGCTCATCTTGGTCTGCATAGTGTACACAATTTATTCAAACATTTAAGCGGCGACCTTGTTGCCGGCCTTGATGAAGAGAGCGACGATGGCACTGATGCCAGCGAACCAGGTAAGGCTGCGGACCGGCGCGGCGTTGCGGTTAGCACCGAGCTGAACGTAGACAAAGACGAAAGCGTAGCGGCTGATGACGTAGCCAATGGTCAGGCGGTTGAGAAGGGAAGTTTCAACACCCGCGGCGTTGGCGGCCACGACGGCCGCGGCATAGAGGCCGATGGTCTCGAAGCCATTCTCGGAAGCAGCCTTGGCGCGTACGATGCGCTGCTTGGCCTGCAACGGGAACTATTAGCGAAGAAAACGAGACGAGGGAGGAGTTTTTTTTTTTAATTGGTCAAGATGCAAACTGTTTGGGCGAGTTTTCCATCAAAGACGTACCTCTTTGTCGATGGAATCGCTCTTTTCAACATTGTCCCTGAGGCTGCGGGGGTAGGCCTTATCATAGGTGTCCTTCGCGCCGGTGACGGCGATGACGTGAGGCAGCATGCAGGCGACGAGGGCCGCAGGAACCTGCGTGCGTTAGCGGCCGAGACTTTGGTTGGCATTTCATCTGGGTGTAAGACGCGCAAGTCGCGGAGTGCCAATGGAACAGTGCGCGTGTGCGCTCCGAAGACCCGAAGAAGAGCGTACCGTATAGTAGGAGAGGTTCTTGGTGACATCGAGACCAATAAGGGAAGCCATTGCGACGGTTGTATGAATGTGTATACAACGAATTGACTCGGGGAAGGGGGGGAAAGGTATGAATGGGCAAGATTTGGGTTGAGAGAGAAGAGCAGATTTGAAATGGACAAGATGACGGCGGCACGGAAGCTAGCTCTTACCTGGTCAACTTACAGCCTTGTAAGGCCGCCGCGAGCTCGGGTGGATGGCTGTGACGGCAAAAGCTCCCCACCGACGTCGTCCCGATACCTAGTGAGCGCCAGTGGACTTTTCCGATCCAAGTAGCGCTCCGGCCCCTCGGCCCCAATCTCCTCCAGCCAGCGATGGGCGCGGCGCACCTGGTGGACGGGGCGGCCAGCCATTGGACGGAGGCGGCCAGCCATTCTGCCTGCTCGGCCGAATTCTAGTCCGGGACGCCGGAGGGAAACAAACTGTGTTTGATTATGTAGCCGCTCGACATGTTGTTTGCAAGTAAAGTGCCGGTAAAAAGACTGGGTGTCATGGTTGATTGGCAGAGCGGCCAATTCTTGGACTTGCTGTCCGGACATCCTCGAGCATTATTAGCCCGAGTCAATCAACGTTGGCCTCAGTTGCCGAGGCGAGACATCTGACCTGAAGTCGGAACAGGAGGAAAGTTTTCTGCAACGGCAACCATAGAAACGGAAACTCTGACTTTCATGGTCTTCCTCCATACACCGAGAGGGCCACAGTCATGAAATTTTCCAGAGTAAGAGATTTGTGAAGCCTGTACTCGTCATAGTAGCAGATCATGGTGTCTAGGGTGTGGATGTAGACCTAAGTACCGGATCAACTAAGCTCTGCAACAAGAGCGCCGAGGACAGCGAAGAAGATAGTAAATAGTCTGATCTAATCAGCAGTCTGTATTCTGCAACATAGAAAGAGAAGATGCTCGCTGGTAACGTTCGGCAACAGTGGAGCGAGCAGGGAGCTCTCTTTGCTGCACAACTCGGAGAATCCAAGGTCAGTACGAATTGGCATGCTCGCAAATAGGTGCAAACTTGCTATATTTTACTGAGGCTCATTCGGGCATCATCTCGATTGTAATTATGTAAGTTCTGCAAGTTCTGCAAGCTCCATTACCCATCTTCGCGCGAAGCAGGGGACTAATCGATCGAAAAGTTGGCACAGCTATATTTTGTAGAAAAAGCAATGACTTTGATGTCGAACAGAATTCACATTCAAACTATTATCGGCATAAACATTGACATTGTAAGCTTCTTTTGGCTTTCATCGACTTGCTAACGGTAGTTATGCCGCATTGTCTAATTATTCCCGGCATGGCGGGCGGCGGGGAGCTGGCAGACACCTAGAATGGTGGGGTACGACCTAAGACTCCACCAACAGTGGCCGCAAACTGGTAAATTTTCTGCATCTTTCACTCTTGCGACGACAGTCTTGAATCCCGGTGGCAATTTATTGCATATTGCACTCTTAATACCATTACACCATCTAGCAGCCGCATGTTATAGCGCCGGACACTGCTGCTCGCTCTTCCGGCGGCATGGCGCACGTTCACGATGCCGGTGTCAAGCAGCAGCTTGTTGACAAGGTGCCCAAGCGCTTTCGCGGCATCAAATTTGGCATTCAGTAAGGCCCTATTCAGACCACCATCTTTGTGATTGACCGTCCTGACTGTCCCCAAGGTCCAACCAAGATATTTCCAACCAGGCCGTGACCGAGATTTCCAACCGACTACTCTACGACATCGAAAACAACCGTGCTCCATACCAGAACGGACCCCTCGATTATCAACTCGGCACCTCGAGCAAGACGGGCAAATGCGCCACTTGCAACGAATCCCTGCAAAACTGCAACGGCCACTTCGGATACGTCAGGCTTCCTTTGCCCGTCTTCCACGTAGGCTATCTGCGCTTCATCATCTCCATTCTGCAAGAGATTTGCAAAGACTGCGGCCGAGTCCTGCTCGATGAGCCACAGCGCCAACAGTTCCTCTCCGAGCTCCGCCGACCGCTCATTGACAACCTGCGACGCACCCAGATATGCAAGAAAATCAACGAGCAATGCAGAAAGACCAAGAACTGCCCTTACTGCGGCTCTGTCAACGGACAGATTCGCAAGTTTGGCGTCTTGAAGCTGGTACACGACAAGTTTATTTCCTACAATAAATCCACAGCCATCAAGAAGGTCCCGCCTGAAAGCAAGATTCTCTTTGACGCGTCCTTCACCGAAGCAAAGCGCGAGAATCCAGAACTCGAAAAGCATCTGCGCAAGGCCATGGAGGATCTCAACCCTCTGCGAGTCTTGAACCTCTTCAAGCTGATTACTGCTACCGACTGCGAGCTTCTTGGCCTCAATGCCACAGAGGGCCGGCCCGAAATGTTCATATGGCAGTTCCTGCCTGCGCCGCCCGTCTGCATTAGGCCGTCTGTTGCACAGGACAATGCCAGCAACGAAGACGACATTACCACAAAGCTCGCCGACATTGTCTGGGTCAGTGGCATGATCCGATCGGCCTTGCAAAAGGGATCCGCAATCCAGACAATCATGGAACAATGGGAGTACCTCCAGACTCAGATCGCCATGTACGTCAACAGTGATGTTCCTGGCCTACAGCAGCCTGGCTTCGGCAAAGCCATGCGAGGCTTCTGCCAGCGTCTCAAGGGTAAACAGGGTCGCTTCCGTGGTAACCTGTCTGGTAAGCGTGTCGACTTTTCCGGTCGAACCGTCATTTCTCCTGATCCCAACCTCGGCATTGATGAGGTCGCCATCCCTCAGCTTGTCGCCAAGAACCTCACATATCCCGAAAGAGTTCAACGCCAAAATATGGCCAAGCTTCGGCAATGCGTCAAGAATGGCCCTGATGTTTGGCCAGGAGCGCAGAGCGTTATCAAGATGGATGAAGGTGGCTACAAGATTAATCTCAAGTTCGGCAATAGGAACATGGTAGCACGAGATTTGCGAATTGGCGATGTTGTCGAGCGTCACATTGAGGATGGCGATATTGTTCTCTTCAATCGTCAGCCTTCACTGCACAAGCTCAGTATCATGAGCCATCTTGTCAAGGTGCGCCCTTGGAGAACTTTCCGACTCAACGAGTGTGTTTGCAATCCTTACAACGCCGATTTCGACGGCGACGAGATGAACCTTCACGTTCCACAAACAGAAGAAGCCCGTACCGAAGCCATCACTTTGATGGGTGTCAGACACAACCTTACAACTCCAAAGGACGGAGCGCCCATCATTGGAGCCACTCAGGATTTCATCACAGCTGCCTTTCTACTCAGCAGCAAAGACAGATTCTTTGATCGCAAAACTTTCACATACATGTGCATGCACATGCTCGAGACCAATACGCGTTTCGACCTCCCGCCGCCGACCATCATTGCTCCAGTCGCGCTGTGGACCGGAAAACAGCTCTTCAACGTCATGATGCGGCCAAACAAGGAATCAAAGATCAGGATCAATTTCGAGTCCAAGTGCAAGACTTTTTCTGGCAAGTCCAAGAACATACCCGACATGGATCCCAACGACGGTTGGTTGGTGGTCCGCAACTCCGAAGTCATGTGTGGTGTAATGGACAAGGCGACAGTAGGAACTGGAAAAAAAGATTCCGTCTTTTATGTCATGCTGCGTGATTTCGGAGCAGACCATGCTGCAACAGCTATGAATCGCCTGGCCCGACTATGCGCCAGAACTCTGACAAACCGAGGCTTCTCTATCGGTGTTGGTGATGTCTTCCCCACCGGAAGCCTCACTGCAGAGGTTGAGCGTCTCGTGTCGATTGCCTATGCACAGTGTGACGATCTCATTGAAAGTTTCAAAGCAGGCAAGCTCGAGAAGTCACCTGGCTGTAACTTGGAACAAACGCTGGAAAACTCCATCTCTGGCATCCTTTCCAAGGTCAGACAGCAGGCTGGTGACTACTGTGTCGATACGCTGAGCCGCAACAATGCCCCGCTTATCATGGCCAAGTCCGGCTCCAAGGGTTCGGATATCAACGTCGCTCAGATGGTGGCCTTGGTCGGTCAGCAGATTATCGGAGGTCAGCGAGTTCCTGATGGTTTTCAGGACCGTAGTCTGCCACACTTTTTCAAAAATGCCCGACAGCCCCCCTCCAAGGGTTTCGTCAAGAACAGTTTCTACACTGGTCTTTATCCCACAGAATTTCTGTTTCACGCCATTTCTGGTCGTGAAGGTCTAGTCGATACCGCTGTCAAGACTGCCGAAACTGGTTACATGTCGCGCCGATTGATGAAGTCTCTGGAAGATCTCTCCACTCAATACGATGATACAGTTCGAACGTCTGGCGGCACAGTCGTTCAGTTCCAGTTTGGTGGTGATCGGCTAGACCCTGTGGATATGGAAGGCTCTGGTGCACCGGTGCAGTTCGTTCGCACATGGCGGCATGCAGAAAATACTACCTGGGACAATAATGAGGCGGCGCTCACCCCGAATGAGGCGCGCGAGCTGTGTGCCAATATGTTAATCAATGAGCGGAAACGATTTCCTCGAAAGGGTCTTCTGCATGGCGAGGAGCTCGACTACGAGGATGACAGCGACTATGCTGTCGATGAGCACGAAGGGGCCAGAAAGTTTATCACCGAAGTGGAAGACTTTGTTGGTGTCCTGATCAACAAGCTGGAGAGAGTTCGTGCTTTGGCGGGCCTCTCCGGAAATGAAAAGACGCGAGCAGCGGCACAGGATCATGCCGACCGCACAGCTAAGATAACAGCGACGACATTACGGCTTTTTGTCAAGCTGTGTCTACACAAGTACAAGAAGGCTCAAGTAGAACCGGGTCATGCCGTCGGTGCCGTCGGCGCGCAGTCCATTGGTGAACCAGGTACCCAAATGACGTTGAAGACTTTCCATTTTGCTGGTGTCGCCGGTATGAGTATCACACAGGGTGTGCCTCGTATCAAGGAAATCATCAACGCATCCAAGCTCATCAGTACTCCCGTAATTACGTGTCCCCTGATGAACAACCAACAAATTGAGGCGGCCAAGGTCGTCAAGGCGCGAATCGAAAAGATCTTCTTGGAGGACGTGCTGCACTACATCGAAGACGAGTGGCGCCCCGATGAAGGCAACGTGGTGGTACAGGTTGACAGGCAAGCGCTAGCAGACATGCATCTCGGCATCGGCATCCATGACATTGCGCAGGCCATCTGCAAAGACCGCAAGATGAAGATTCAGGCGACCGACGTGGCCATTATCGGCGACCGTATCTCCATTCGGGTGCGCGACAATGCCAGCGTCTTGGCTAAGCGCACGACGCGCGGTAAAGCCGCCGAAGACACGAGCGACATGCTGCTGCGCGCCAACGCGCTGCGGCGCATGCTGCCGGCGCTGCCCATTTCAGGCTACCCGGATGCGTCGAGGGCGCTTATTGAGACGTGTGAGGACGGCACGCACAGGGTATTGGTGGAGGGGTACGGTTTCCAGGCGTGTCTGACGACCGAGGGCGTCATCGGCACGCAGGTGCGCACCAACAGCGTCACCGAGTGCAACGATGTGCTGGGCATTGAGGCGGCACGCACGACGATTGCGTTTGAGATTGAGCAGGTTATGAAGTTCATGGAGATTGACCATCGTCACATGCAGCTGCTGGCCGACGCCATGACGTTCAAGGGCGAGATTCTCGGCATCACGCGCTTCGGTTTGTCCAAGATGCGCGACAGCGTGCTGCATCTCGCGTCGTTTGAGAAGACGCCCGACCACCTGTTCGAGGCCGCCGCGGGCATGAAGACGGACGAGATTGAGGGCGTCAGCGAGGGTATCATCATGGGCCAGGGCATGGCGGTAGGGACGGGCGCTTTTCAGGTCGTGCGTCGTCTGGGCATTGCCGCGGCGGACGTTGGGCAGAGGGAGACGCTGTTTGAGGATGCGTGGACGGCGGAGACGAAGAGGCGGCGAAAGCACGTATGATTCGTTTTGATACCATGATTTTAAATGTTACTTTGCATGATGGAAATACGGCGATGGGAGTATATGATTTCATGGGTTATTGATTACATGTCCACAGAAATGACACAAGAAAAGGGGGGCATCTTGCATCGAGAATTGGGTGATGCGTAAAGTTGACTTGCTGATTTCGGATAGGAGGTTGTTGCGTCTGGCAGTCTCCGCCGACTTGCTCATGGGACCGGGGGGTAGCTCTACAAAGATGCGTAAGCTCAAGCTGCCTAGAAAATATCAGAATTGGAAAGATTCTGAATAAAAAAATAGAAATAAAAATAATAGTCACCTACGTCATCACTCAATTTGCTCTCGATAAACCGAGACCGTGCTTTAGCTCATGTTGGACCTGGTGGCGCAACTCAGCCCTGCTAGAGCTCGAGGTCGAGAACTACTAAATGAATAGCAAGTTGCCTCGACCATTTCTCATTTATTCTCTTTTGAATTGTTGCATGTACATCGCCCTGCTGACTTTTCCTTCTTGTTTCATCTCTTACTTTGTTTCTTCTTCTTCTTCTTCTTCTTCTTGTTGGCACCATTAGTCAAAAGATCTGATAACGATTTGCTGCCACTTTTCCGTCTTCAGCTACCGTGTGCCGATCCCGATCTTCCCACGCATCTCTAATATTTAACCTTTTCGGTGCCGGACCGTGCTTACGGACCGTCGTCAATGGTTTGCTTTTGCGGGCAACTCTAACCAATGATACGGCCGCAAGGACGATCCTGTCTTGTCTAATCGGGCTCTCAATCAGTAAAATACGAGGTGTCCGTGGGAAAATCGGCGCTTGTGCCGTTGGCGCGGAGGGGGGTGAAGATTGCCCTCGTAAGTTTGAGTGGGGGGTGGTTGGTTGGTGGTAGTGACTTGGATACCTGCATCAGATATCTAGATGCCCAGTCAAAAGCACGAATTGAATGCATCTTCCCCCGAACCCACACCCGAGAGCTATGACCCTGTATGGACAACGTTTATAAAACATCATGGTGCGGTTGAATGGATTCACAGATGCATTGGTATATACTGCTCACACTCAAGAGTCTATCCTAAATAAATACAAAAAGCGAGCAAAGCAAAATATAAACATGAGAACTGCTCAAAATGATAAAATCGTCAGTGTTTCGGCAAGCAAGCAAACGCCAGGTCTGCCAAGCCAGCTTCTCACTTTCCAGCAACCGGAACTGTCAAGTTTCCGGCACCTAGTACTCAGAATCGCGCACCAAGGGAACAAGACTGGTGGTCTTCTAGAGAGACTGAGCCTTGAAAACCTTGAGGTGGTTGATGCTCCAGTAGGCTTGAGCAAAGTCTTGCGGATTGCCAGCGACGTAGTCTCGGCACGAAGAGGCCTTGGCAGAGCACTCGGCATTGGCAGCCCAGACTTCTCCTGCCCAGACACCGCAAAAGGTGGTATCAAAAACGATCTTGTGGTCCTTAAAGGCAGAGCCAATGTCGCACGTCGAGCCAGGGGAGAAGCCTGCGCTGGGCGCGCCCCAGGTCAAGGGCTGGGGGCTATCACTGCGAATGTCCTCGGGAATCTTGGAGCGAGGAAAGAACCAGACAGAGATTTGCCAGTCTGTCCACTCCATGGCGTAGACGCCGCCGCCAATGGCATTAAAACCGTCACCGTAGTTTTGGTTGTCGCCCGTCTGCTGGCCACAGCCAGTCGCGGTGTTGCATTCCACTTCACCGACAAAGGTGTTGG
The DNA here is from genome assembly GCF_000280675.1 of Beauveria bassiana ARSEF 2860. Classification (NCBI taxonomy): domain Eukaryota; kingdom Fungi; phylum Ascomycota; class Sordariomycetes; order Hypocreales; family Cordycipitaceae; genus Beauveria; species Beauveria bassiana. Next base: position 1,145,914 of record NW_007930837.1, on the reverse strand, counting down.
CAAGAATCGAGGCTCCAGACATTTGGCACCTGTCTTTAGTATGAAGAGTAATGGCATTTTGAGTTTGCGTGTTGACACCCTCGATAATATCAATTTCGCCAGACGTGGGCCAGTTCGGACCAAATGTCCAAAAGGCAGGCCAAACACCGCAGGTATTGGACGGCATGTGGGCGATATCGACAATGAAGAGACCCTTGGTGAAGGTCTTTTGAGATTCGACGCGGATAGAACGTCGACCGTTGGCAGGGTTTACGGTGGTAGAATCCACGCCCATGTAAATGGCACCATCGCGAATTCCACTCAATCCAGCACCCTCGGCAGTGGGCCGGTCGACATACTCGACAAAGCCTTGGGTAGGATCGGGCTTGTTGAAGTGGATAAATTCTTGAAAAAAATTGTTTTGGTCGTAGACCGTGTCGATAGCATAGTTGGCCTGGACAGCCTGACCGAGCAATGTAGCGGCGACGGCAAGGAGAAGCATTGAGCGAACCATGGTGACTGTAAAAAGAGTGATTGAGTATTTTGCGACGATGTAGATGCTGTGAAAGAAGTGTCGTTTCTAGCACTTGAAAGACAAGTAGTCTCGAATTTGTTTATCAAGGAAGGATGTTTGCGAGTGTTGATGTTGCCAAGCAAAGTAAGATTGTGAGTTGATTCGCAAAAGTGGTGAAATTGATGGCGGAGTGAGGCCGAATTGAGGTCAATCGCGAGACGGGAAGGTAGTCGATGAGGAAGGACTGGGGTATCTCAGGGAGGAGTGAATCTCGGAACCAGCTCGCGAGACAGCGGAAATGACGATATTGAGGCAGGAGAGAAGGGCTCCTAATCGACAGTGGAAAGGACTGTCTTATATAATGGCGATGATGATAAACAAGGAAAAGAAAGAAAAGGCCGAGAACCAGCTCAGCGGGAAAAAGGAGTGTAATATACCAAAGGAAAGATGGTATGGGGAAAGGGAAAAAAATAAGGCAAACGACGAGGTTGTCGTGGGCTTGGGAAAAGTGCAGCGTGAGGCGGGAGTAGTCCGAGTGAGACTTTCTGGCGCCGCCGACGGGAATGTGGATGTCTAAATAGGCAAGTGAGATGGAGGGGTCGGTCAGGCACAGCCGTCCAACAGTCGTACCAGTAAGCGATAGGTACGTTTCTGGGGTGTCTCTTTTTCTTTTTTGTTTGCCTTGTCTTCTGTTTAGTCTAAAGTTTCTCCTTGTTGTTTCTTCTTGGTTCCAGCACCTCCATCACACACGCAAACGACACTAGGTAGTGCTGTGTGTGGGCTGTCACTTATAACCGCTGCATCTCAATGGTGCGCTACGACGAGCAGCGCGGTGATGCCATTATCCTGCAGACTGTAGCAGCCAGTGAGTACTCGACAATGGGCGTCTTTGCATTAAAAAAATGGTCTATGGGCGTTATTGACGATGAGCGTGGATGTGAATCTGCAAGTGGTCGAGACGAAAGGTATAAAGCCCCATCAGGCTGGCAGGTGGTGGGTTGCATACCAATAACTTATTGAGGCTCCGTTTGACGAAAGCATCTGCGTTTGCCGGGTCCAGCCAATGAGAGCACGCCGCCAGCTGACAGATCTGTCGACATGCTGCAGGGGTCGGCTCCAGACGAGCGGCGGATCCACAGTGAATGCCAGGGGGGAGCCAATGGCTCGTCGTCCCCTGTGAGCGGGGTCTTTTCTGCTTTTCTGACAGCCCTTGGATATCTCTTCGTTTTTGCAGATATATCAAGGCCAGCCATATTGTTATGTCATAACCTCTTTTGGCGTATCATGGCTACAGTTCTAATACTGTCAGTGAGAACTCACAGAGACTAGTTTTTTTTTTTTTTTTTTTTTTTTTTGTAAAGAAAAAAAATTTCAAGCCCTATCAGAAAACGGCTTGGGCATGCCAAACGCCCAACATCTCCTTGCCCCCAAGCCCCTGTAGCGCCTAGGCGACCCCTGGTTGAAACATGCTCTGCATCGGAGCTTTCTTCTTTGTTAGCTCTGCTTTGCTGCTCGTATCTCATCTTCTACCTATCTATTCCCGCCTATTGTTTTCAATGGTCGATCCGTCTTTGAGCGAGCCCAAACACTACTATCACAAAATATGCCACCCCATCTTTCCGTGAAGAAACACCGAAACACAAACCTTGATCCTGAATTTGCTGCTCTCATATGCTCATCACGGCAATGCCTAAACGCCCAACACCACGTTGCCAAGAGTTCTCCTCAGCCTTTATCCTGCGAATAGTGCACTTGTCATCATCACGAGATTGAAGTAGTCAAATTTTGAGGCAAGGCGGCAGATGAGGCAGAAACAAAAGGCTCTTGTTTGGCATCTGAGCCATCAGATGCACACCTCCGTTTAGCCGCCCCAAGCTGCCCCGCCATCAGCTGCAGCCCACACTTCTCATATGCCAATCGTTGGAAGAGAGAGCGCCGTGGTCTGTCTATCTACTTGAGAAAAAGGCAGGGATAATCGAGCAGTAAACAAAATGGTCATCTTTCCATTTTCTAGTATGCTCCCAACAGGGCAGTCTTCCGTTATTGATAATACCGTCCGTGTCATGTGTAATACAGCCGCAACTCGGCACCAGTGCCACGCTGTAGTAAGCTAAAGGCAACAGATGAAACATCCAGCACACGCAAACAAGACCAAATAAAGACGAAAGCTGAGCAGCATCCTATCAAAGGCCACATGGCTCAAGACACACACGTCATGCAAGACTCTGCCGCCGTGACTGCTGCTGTCCGAGACCCTAACCCCAAATTCGAGAGCCAGAGCAGACCTCCAGATCTCTTCGGGCCATGGTACAGGACATGTCATGCATCAAGCCTAGACACATGGCTTGCAGCTGGCCACAAGCATACACACGACTTGCACAAGTCAGACTCGACTCTATATTCAAGTCTCAGATCTATACTGTGTGAGTGACCTTCTCTTCACAAGCCATATTCACAAGTTGTCGTCACATATATTGGACTCCATCGAGCAGCTTCCGTAATGGAGAAATGTCTTTTTAGCCATTATGTGCGTTTTTTTTCTCCTACATTTTATACATGTCTGCTCCCGTTTCATCAAAATCTATAAATATACCCAATCATACAAAGTAAAGAGAAAAAAAAAAGATTACCACTCTTGAAGAAATGAAAAAGAAGAAAATCAAGAGTTGGGTTAAATCGAGGCATGCGCTTCCCGCTCCTCTCTCTCTTCTCCACAGAAAGGAGAGGAGCCGATGCTTCATGCAGTCGAAGAAGAGAATATAGAGTAAAAGGGAGAAACGAAAGCGTAGAAAAGAAAAAGAAAAAGACGAGGCAAGTTTAAAAAAAAATGCACAACGCCGACATAGAGCGGCTCAGTTCTACTCCCAACAAGAAAAAAAAGTAATGAAAACAGGGAGCAGTCGCCATTCTCCATGCATCATGATTCGCCTCTTTCAAAGCAGAGTTCCCCCCATTGCATTTCAAAGGCATCGCCGGTTTTCTTCTTCGATTTCGTAGCGATGAAGACGGCGAGCTGCGTATTGGTACACTACCTTGCACACAGCAACGTCCCCCTTTTGTCCCTCTGTAAATCAAGTTATCCGAGCCATCCGTTGGGCGTTACGTCGTCAAGCTGGTCAAAGGGCCTGCAGCAGGTGTTGACAGATCGTCTCGTTGCAAGTCGTCCCGTGGGGTTATAGGTGCCCATCAATTCGCTTCCAACGTTTGGTGCCAACAGTGGGCATAAAAAACGCCAAATCCTTTCCCCTCTTCTATAAGCACTGCACTTTTCAACTGATCCAGAGCCGCATCATAGGACCAGATGCCTTGCAGTCCAAGCGAAGATAAATGTAATAAATATATATGTGCAGTGGAATCGAAATAAAATCGGCCCAATATCGCGTGTAGGTAGTCTGCATCTTTTGCGTGGTATTGGTCGATTGGTGTCCGGAGTTCGCATGTTTCGTTTATAGGCGAACGTGCTTGCCGGTAAGATGGTACCAAATGACGGCAATAAAGTCCTCTTTGAAACGCTCCCAAGGGTTGCGGTTGAGCCAGTAGCTGAACTGGCGATAGTGGTACATTTCACCCCAGCAGTCACGGCCCCATTCGCAGCCAGCCATGTTAACCATGAAGTCGCGATCCTTCTCGTGGTAGTGGAAGCGGGTGTGGTTGTTACCAGTGCCGTCACCGCAAGCCGCAGGAGGAAAGCTGTTAATCATGCGCTGTGGCAGGAAGCCAGTGTGCTGGCGGACCCAAGGATGGCTCTCGTACATGGTCTCGAGGGCGTCCTGCTCCTTGTGCTCCCAGGCCATATGCTTTTGCTCATATGCCACGGGATCCCACCAAATATCCAACAGACGCTCGGTCCAGGCGCTGCGGCGAACGAAAAAGGAGCCCAAGTTGAAGCCAGAGCAATCTTGCGAGAGCAACAGATTGACAGAGTTGGGGTTTCCATCGCCAACGGGGCTGCGGGATTCTGGCTCGAGATATGGCTCGGTAAAGGGGTGAGTAATGTTAAGAGGGTTGTAGTCGTTGATGTCGCGGTACGTTTTCTTATCGAGGCTATTGAAAATGTGGTCCTGCAGCGAGTACGAGGGCTCCATGACAATCGTGTTAAGATCGAGCCACCAAAACCTGTCAACCATGTATTAGAAGCTGCGCGGGCCGTGTCGGGGGGAGACGCTTATTGACATACCACTCAGCATCAGGGTATTTACGCATGGCGTTGCGCAAAAAGTCGACCTTTTCCCAGCTTTCTCTCCATTCGTGTGCATATCGCTTCTTAGTGCTCATGTCCACAATCTCGAGATCGTAGCCCCAGCGGGCGACATATTTGCGCTTGTTTCGTATGCTGTCTCGTTCAATGGCCCATTCACGAGCTCCCTTCCACTCCATGACACCGCCACCGACATTGGCGGCGAGGACAACGACAAACTTGGAGCCGCCGCCGCCCCAGGCGGCTCTACGGTACCAGTAGATAAGAGCTGCAATCAGGTCAGGATGAGGATGGGCAAAGATAACCAGAGGGAAACGTACGCGAGTTGTAGAAGACCCAGATGCAAAACAAAAGGAACAAGGCAATCAGCAAACGAAGCTTTAGCTTGCGACCCATGCGGCCGAAGATGAGCTTTATCCTTCCGACGAGGGGCACCTTGTCCATGTAGAAATTGGATGGCATGAGCTTTTCCTTTTCGTCTTCGGTAAATCGGGGGAGACTGCTCGAAATGCGGCGCATGTGGCGGCTGAAGAAACCCTGATGCTGGCTGGAAAAGGACGGGTGGCCGTTTCGCATCTTTGACTCCCAGGCGACGGGACGGACACTGTGGCTGCTGGCAGGACTGGAGCGACCGCTATTAATGTTGAGGCCAGGGCTTGACCAACCGCCGGCCGGGACTGGAGAAGGGCTTCGAGAGAGGGACATGGGAGTATTCGTCGAGGGGGTTCCTTCATCGCGAGTAACACAGACAAGATTAGCGACGAGTGTCATGGGGAGTTTGGGTGGCACAAGGTTGTGGACAGGTGGACGAAGGCTGTCAGGGCACGTCAAGTAGGACCGTGATAATTTTGACTCGCTTGAAGAGAACACGGCGACAGGCACAAACAAGAAAAACAAGCAATGGCAGCAAGCAAAACCGAGCGAGTTGAATAGCTGGGGGGAGGGAGGATGCGGCGCGGCGCGCGGCGCAGGGAGCAACTTTGCTGGACTGTGTCGGGGGGTGGATGCGCTGCGAACGGTTGGGAGAAGTGCTGTGCGCAGTGGCACAGATGCTTGCAGGACCACACAAGACAGGGCAGAATATTATGCGAAAAAGAAGGGCTGGATCGGGAGAGGAGGGGGGGAGGTATCATATAACGAGTCTGATACATACCGACGATGGTGGGCAGGGAAGCCTCGTTTGCCTGTCGCGGATGTATCTCGAGCAGGTTGGCGGAGCGGTTGTCGTTGAGAGGAGAAGGGCCGGCGGAGGAGCGTCGCCGGTGGTGAGAGTGAGCCGGCCGGTCGCTGTAGGAGCTCGAAGAGCCGGCGGAAAGCTTTGAAGAAGCCAGGGTGACGGCTTGAGGGAGCAAAGCACGGGATGTATGTCGTCGGAAGCAATTAGGGAGGGGGGGGGAGATCGCGAGGAAGAAGAAAGTAAGGTCGCAGGCAGATAAAGAACGGGCAAAACAGAAAAAGAGGCTGGCAGCTGGTGAGCAAAAAGGGTGTGTGCCACTGCTGGTGGGCAGTGGGACGGCTAAGGGAGCCGCCTGAGGGGAAAAAAACACCCACCTGGCCTGGGCAGTCTGGGCAATAATGTAAGTATTTACGGATAGATGGGCACTATTTGTTACTTGCTGGCTTGGGAAATGCAGGAAAAAAAGATAACTGGTTATTATAATCAGAGTTTTATTATCAGGTATTGCCTATTCAAATACATTCTAGTACGTGGTTCCCTATAACAAGTCAGTGAAGCAACCAAAGGGATGCAGAGGCTGCTTCAGGGGTCCAGGCGCTGTATCCGTAATAAATAAGTTTTTGCGTGCAGAAAACGGCAAGATGGCAAGATGGCAAGATGGCAAGATGGGTGGGTCCACTTAATAGGTGCCAATAGCTGGACCCTCTTTTGTTTCTGTGCTGGAAGCCTGCACGGCCTGGAACCTACAGTGGTGTACCTACCTAACCTGTTTGGGGGCCAAGCGAGTGACAAAAATATGGTCGACTTGGATTCGCTCTTTTCGGGCAAAAATAAGGTAAGGATACATACTTTTAAAAATGCTGTAAATTAAGAATAGCAGCAAGAATTCTTCCACTTTTTTTTTGTAGATTATCTTAGCCAATATGTGGTTGTGTTTTGCCAGGTCAATCAACCAATGTACCCAACACTGCTGGTGTGCTTCGCACCCTTGACGATGGAAAGAGACACTTGGCACAAACAGAAAAAAAAATCGACAATCAAACCATGCTTTGGCATTAGTTACTCCTCTATCCTTCATCAGCCTCTTCCACCAGCTACCTCATGGCCAAGCCACCTCGTGTACCGCCGTCAAATATGACCTTTTTCGGAGGCCCAGGAGTTAAGGACTCGTATGATGAATGCGGCCAACTGGTGCCGACACCCCTCCCTCCACGCAGTTAGCGCATGCGCAAAAAGAGGTCAGACGATGCACAGCACTCTGCCTCTCCAGATGTAATGGCGCAAGTCGTCTGGTTGCACCCCGTTCGTATCGTCGTCGATCCTTTTCGAAACATGCCGAGATGCGGCCTGCAATGTGACGTGACCAGCAATGACGCCTTTGGCAGGCGACCTTGGCTGCCAGCCCTGGCAATGATTTGGCGTCTCTTGCAGCGCAGTAGCTCTTTCAACTTGTCGACGATTTCATGCAGTCTTTTTTAAGACGTTTGATCAACTCGACAATGCGCTCGTTACAGGCTTTCGGCTGCGTCGAGTGGAAACAATGAATGGGCGAGCAAGTTGAGACAGCCTCGTCACAAAGAATGTATCAGTAAAAAATATGGACCAGCCAACGAATGCAAACAATAAATGAAAAGAGGAATACACGAAGGGGAAAGAAAAGGCTCGGTCAAACAATGGTCCAGCACTTCTTTCTGGTTGCCCGCGCTTGTATCCGTCATGGCCACCACTTACAACACCAAATCACCAACTGCTCGTGCAGTATTATCAGTGCAGATTTCAAAGGGCCAATATCAGCACATCAACTACCAATCTAGGCTACTGGCATGATTGATGAATAGTCAACCATTTGAGCTCTCGCTTATACTCGTACCACGGCCCCGGCACCGACCACATCCCCTACCTCCCCCTCGTGATTCATTCATCTCACCGTACCTGGCGTACCCTCGAACATGGGTTCTGCTTCCGCCGCCCCCCTATCCAAAGGAGCCGCGTACAAAATTTTCGATAGCATCAACAATTCTATGGACCAACAGGAAAAGAGGCGTCTGCAACGGGCCACGGCATCTTACAATGCAGCTGCTAGCCTCGCCATATCCGAGTCTCTGAACCCCACCAAAATTCAGCTAGCCGATGCACCATTCTCACATCAATGCAAGCAATTGGCAAGGGGGACATATTGATGTCCATGTCAAGTTTCCCCTCAGGGCTTGCCGTTATCTCAGAGGGATGCTGCCAATAATTCGGCTGTCCTTGAGCCGGAAGCAGGCTCGCGGAGACTCAGCCATCCGTGGCTAATAAACTCCAAGACACGACGCCCAACCTTGCTGGTACAGGACCAGATGAGCCAGAGACTTGCATCGCAACGTGCTTCGAAGCAAGGTCGTGTTTCGACTCTCAAGCCCGGCTGGCACCAACCTGACGGTGTGGCTAGAGCGCGCCGCATTACTGGTTATATTACCCTCGGTGGCGCCCGTTCCATCTGCAGTGCAATCCGCCGATGAGATGCAGACGACCCTAAAATAATATATTAATCTTGGAACCGCCCCTTTATCATCATTCTGTCACCCTTTTCCCTCTCTACAGCGAACGAGCACGGCATGTAAACACCTAATTGGACAGGCTGGAGCCGCCCTCGGTCCCTTTTCACAATAGTGCGAATGGCGTCTTGGCAATTTGCAACGCCAGCCGCTTCCGCTCGTCCTCTGCTATTTGCCCTTCTGCGCAGATTTTGGTAGAGAAGTTATTTTACCATTGTGTGCTCATGTTTATGCAAAATGACAATTTTCCAGCAAAAACAGGCGCAAAGCTGCATGAAATTCTGCATCAGCCCAAACGACAAGCAAAAAATTGTTTAGATATGACTGTCCAGTGTGACAGTGTCTAGACTCCAGACTTTGTCAAGACAATGTGCAGCAGACATTGTTGCGGCTTGAGAAAGAAAGACAAAGAGAACAAAAACAGCTCACCCCACAATCCAGGTCCAGTCGACGGAGGGACCCAAAACCAGCCGCAGACTGCACATCATCTCATCTCCGGTGTTATTATTAGGTGGGCATGGTTTGTTATCGCTGACCACTCAAAATATGGTGTGCGCGCCTCTGGTTCGCTGGACACATTCATTCCAGTGCCTTGTTAGGCTTTTAGGCTGTAAATACGTACTTCATAAGAGTAGATCCAATACTCCATCACAAAGATAGGGTGTTGTGCGGCTTGTGCCTCGTCAATGCTGATTCCTCATCAACTCAATCTCCCTTGCACCGGGATTCTTGGGCGGCGTGGCTTGGAACCGAGACCGTGGCAGAAAGTTTAAATCTCCCGCCACACGTTGCAGTTTTTTGTCGAATTCTTGCCTTTGTTGCAGAGACGTCCTGAAGCTTTCGCTTGACGCGTCTTGCACACCCCTTGCAGCGTTAAATTGTTGTAGTCGATGTGAACTAATATGGCGCGACTTTCGGCCTGTCATGCCGCCCATGCTTCGGTGCTCGTCCTCTAACTATTGTTGGCAGGCTTGCATCGCCGCTTTTTGTCGGTCTGTATTGTCGAATTCTGCATGCTTGGCCACTTGAGCTTATTCGTCCCTCCTGATGTCGTCCCGGAAAAAGCAACACAACCGGTCTCTTTGTATTTGTCCTCATCGTACTATTCTCGCTCCATGGCGCACGCTGAGCTGCATCATAGCCGGCCAACTAACTGGCTCGGCCTATCCAGCAGGAATGTGTTTTCGCTGTATACTGTTCGCTGTATCCCCGTACTTTTTTCATATCGTGGGGCTGACATGCCACTGGTCTCCTCTCCTGTATTCTGATATTGCTAGGGATGTAGGGCGATTGGCCGTCTATCTCTTTCATGTACGAGTACATTTTCATGTACGAGTACATGCATACACGGGCTGGCATGGCTTGTTGCTGCAGGTGCACATATGCCTGATAACTAGCAATTCGCTTCAGTTCGGCCGTGTAGTCGCCCGCATTGCATGTGAACATGCATATGTAGTTGGCTATGTAGAGAGTATCGGAACTTGCTGTATGCAGGCCTGGGGCACAGTGGGGAGACAAAAGTTCTGTACATGTGTTGGCGTAACCACTGTTATGCTCGAGTCCTCCGTTGAGGCAGCACCATACTGCCAAGAATTGTCCGAAAAATCAATCGTACTTATAGCGAATCCTTTGAGTATAAAGGAGCACTCTAATTAGGATTCCACGCACCGTGGAGCGTCAAATGCGATTGCAGAGCTTCCTTCAGGGTAGCAGAATCACGCCTGCGCCCTGGCGACCCCAACTGGCTGCTCAACAACCAATCATCTTGAACCAACACCAACCCTGGGCGGCTAGCAATCACCAATGAAATCATCCACAACACCAACCATGGTCGACGTAAAAGCTCGGCGCTTAACTCTCTGCGAATCTCCACCTACGACTGCCGGTCACCCATTCATCGTCACTCTAAACTTGCCGATACCACAGGAGAGAGGCCTTGTCCCTTTATTTAGCAATGATTGTATGCCCAGCCATGCAGCCCGGGCCGCTACCAGACGGCGCGGGCTGCTTCGTGCTGCTCCACGCCCCACGGCTTGCTGCCACTTGATGCTCACATGTTGTCGTGTGATGTTCGTAATTGTTTTCCCTCTTCCGCCCCCGACCAGTGTTTCATCCTCTTCTGGCTTCTTCAACGTCCGTGTTTGAGACGCGTACGCTCTTTGTGCATCTTTGGCTGTCGTTTCCTGTTCGTCACTCTCTCTCTTGTCGGTTGCTTCAACGTCCTTCCTTTGCCCTTTGATCATCTACGCGCCCAACTGCTACCAAGCTGCAAATTCTCTCAACACAATCCAGCACTTTACTCTTACATCTTCAAGAGACCCAGAACAGTTGCATTCTCATTCACCGCTACGATCCAGCTCCCTCAACAATCTCACACAACGACTTACAAACGGACATCAGCAACTATACGTTCATCCCAATACTACAAAAGCTCCCATGAGCTTAAAGTCTTACCAGAAAAACGGGCATCTTGCTCCACTTCCTCAACCAAGTGTCGATGATTGGGAAGAATGGGAGGATGCCAGCGTCGCACCTAGCGATAATGACGAGCATGTTCTTGTGCATCATCAGCCGCCCCCCAAGCCGCCGTCCCAGTATCATCGACCACCCAAGAACCTATCAGTACGAGTCTCTCGATATTCAACCGTCAAAATTAAGCGCCCCAAATCACGACACAGGCAAAAGGCCCAGAACGCCAAGGCTGGCATCAGTGTCGTCACGGATATGGCGGCCTTTGGTCGTGAGACGAAACAACCCGACCGAAACGCAACCAAATTTGTCGATTCCGCTGCGCTTCGCGCACTTGAAGGCGATGCCAATACCGCGCCCGTCGGAAACTGGGACTGGATAAAGGGCAATAATGGACAGAGCACTTCTTCCTCTCCGCAGATCGATCAGCACGGTCTGTCTCCAGATGATCGCCCTATCATGATCGGCATTTCGGTACCACCGAGCAATGCTTCATCTCATGACCAGGCCCCGAACCAAGCCAAATCGAATGGAAGCAATCCGTATGGTGGTAGCATGAATAAAGGCGGCCTCGACTTCGGGCTTCACCTCGAATCCCAGCCAACGTCCTTCTGGTCACCCGACACTCCAGAAACGGTTCTTCCGTTTGCTAAGCCCCGGCCCCCATCAAGTGTATATTCCCAAGCGCCATCATCCGAACCTCCAATACTGACGGATATGCCTCCTGTACCGTGTCTTCCCCAGAAATACAGGGCCAACAACAGACTCATCAGCCTAGAACTCGGACGTGGTGCAGAGGATGACGATGCCAACACCCCCTGCACTCTATTCGAAGAAGATGGTACCAGTCCGCGAAAAATGGTAGCAGGAAAGAAGCAACAGCTCTCCCCAGAGAGAGTCGATTCACCATCGCGAGGCTGGTGGGATCATGTCGTAACACCGTTCACCGAAAAGCGAATGAGCTTTAGCAGTCGGTCCTTCAATGGTTCTCGAGCCGGACCATCGCCCCTCGAGATCCGACCAGAAGCTTACCCCGAGGCGCAGGCTGTCTGCCCGTCGAGCGTTTCCAAGCCACCTATTGTTCGCATTCCCACTCCGCGGCGGACCCCGTCGTCAGATTCCTTGGCTGGGGTGTCGCAAACCTCAAACTCTCGAGTCGCACAACACTTATCTGAATCACAGCGCGACAGGAAGCACGGGATCATGATGACTGATGAAGAGACCGTGGCGGATCACCCACCTCCGTATTCTCCCCCGAAACGGCCCGAGAATGGCCCTGTTCGTTATAGAGCTGTGTTCCCTGCCGGACACCCTTTGCACGCTCAATTTCCCCCGTCTCCAAACCCGATATCGCCCGGGTTGGCAGCGACCATGACCTCACAAGGTGCTACGCAAATGGTCGATCTGGGACACTCTCCATTAAGAAGCGCCACACCCGCATCTCAGGCGCATCTTCCTGCTCGCCCGATAGGCACCTATTTGCCACCAGCCCATGTAATTGATGCGACGGGACCGCAGAACCGTGTCGAGAGAACCAGGCGTCGCCACGAGAAAGAGGACATGGTTGCTCGCCGTGCTGGCGGCTGTTGGCGCGGACGGGGCTGCATTCCGGCCGGTGGGTGCTATGGCCGCACTGGAAGAGAAGGCCGCAAAAAGCGCCGCATCTGTTGTGGCATCTGGTCCACTATTATTGCGCTGCTTATTCTAATCATTGTGCTGTCCGTGGTTCTTACAAGACCTCATGGCAAGCATGAGATGCCCTCCATATGGGTCAACTTGACAGACTTCCCACCTATGCCGACTGGCGTCCTGACTGTAGCCGGAGGGGACAACATTGCAGCCAAGAGTGTTTGCACGGAGCCCACAACCCTGTGGAGCTGCTCGCTACCAAAGGACGATCAAAAGTCTGTTGAGCCATACAAGCCCAACCAGCCGACTGTGATTATGCAAATCCAGTGGGACAACAGCACAAGGCAGTCATGGAAGGTCCCCAATGGAGACGCACCCGTTTCCGTCTCGAAAAGAACCACGGGCTTTGTCGCAAGCGCTCGTGCACTGGTCCAAGCCAGGGCTAGTTCTGACTTTGAGCCGAACCCTTCAGCACCCAAGTTCACGGACATGTGGTTTATGGGGGAGACGACGGATGGCATTGTTTCAAATGAAAAGGCCGGCGAACCAGCTCCTTTCTACATAAGCATACTCAAATCCATGAATGACACGGTGGAAAGCCCATCACTCCACAGGCGCGACAGCAGCACCACCGTCGGCAATGTCAGCCTTGCCGACATTCTGCCTCGTCCTGACCTGACGTCCGACGGCACTCCCGCCCCAGCCGTCATGCTTCCGAACCCAGTGCAGCAGCCGGTGCGCTTGTACGATCGTGGCCTCGACACCGAGCACTACGGCTTCTACACGCACTTTCGGCGCACCATATTCCTCAAGTCCGTCACGGCCAACAGCACCGAAGACACTAACGTGCCGCTGGACGAGGATGGCGGGTGTCGCAAGTCGGAGGCGGGCTTTCTGGCGACATGGGGCGAGACGCGCATGCTGGTGCGCATCTGGACTCGCAAGCTGGCGATCAACACGTCTAGGCTCGTCCAACCGGACGGCTCTGCGGGTATCGGCGGCGTGGCGGCCTTGCGCCGCCCCGGCACCATGCCGTGGCCGGTCACAATCACGCTGGACACCCACGGCGGCAACCCAAAGAAGAAGCTGGTGTGGGAGACGCCAATGGACGACAGGCAGCGTCTCGCCATGGACCGTACCAAGCTGCTGGTGAACAAGATGGGCGAGGGCGGCACTTGGATCAACCCAAGAGGCACGGGAAACGCAAAGTATGGCGGCTTTGATGGCGGCACGGGTGGCTGCAAGTGCGAGTGGGTGAATTGGGTCTAGGTTCATATACATGCATACGATGGGATGGAAAGGTGAAAGAGGCCATGAAGGATGGATGGCAGTAATGGACTTGGATGACGATATATCGGTTGCAGGCACCTGAAGCTAGCCTGACAGATTTGCATTCTCAAGTTTATGTTAGGTAGAATTACTTTGTTCAACATGATTGAAACTCGAAAGAATGTCATTTTGTTCAGTGGTCCATTCTCCATCTGCTTGCTGCTGCAGACGCCTCCTTCCCGTGTAAGTGGTCTTTGCCGTTCCCCAAACCGTCTCCACTAAAAAGTTACAACCTCATTCCCTCGATGAACCTCTCTCCTTTCCATCACCAGCCTTTACTGCCCTCTCCTCTTTCCTCTCCTTAATTCATGCACCCGACGATGCGCCCCCGGGCGCTCTTTTCCCTCTCCGGCCCTCACCCGCGGTGGACCTGCCTCTACGCCACCGCCGTCGCGCGGCGCCCTCTCGTGACGCTCGCCATCGAGACCTCGTGCGACGACACGGCCGTCGCCGTCCTCGAGCGCCGTCACCCCTCCCAGACGACGCGTCTCCTCTTCAACGAGCGCGTGAGCGCCGACCTGCGCGCCTACCGTGGCGTCCGCCCAGCCGCGGCCCTTGAGAGCCATCAGCGCACCCTCGCCGGGCTCGTCCAGCAAGCCATCTCCCGCCTTCCCGACGACGGCCACGGCCGCCGCCGCCCAGATTTCGTCGCCGCTACCCGCGGGCCCGGCATCCACTCCAACCTCGCGACGGGGCTCTTTACGGCCAAGGGCCTCGCGCTGGCGTGGGGCGTGCCGCTCGTCGCCGTGCACCACATGCAGGCGCACGCGCTGACGCCGCGGCTCGTCCGCGCGCTGGGCATGCCCATGGCCGGCGAGGATCCCGCATCGGCGTCGACGTCGGCGTCGGGTGTGTCGACCCCTGAATTTCCGTTTTTAACGTTCCTCGTGTCTGGCGGCCACGCGCAGCTCGTCCTCTCCGTGGGCTTGACGGACCATCGCGTACTCGCCACCACGACCGACGCCGCGATCGGCAACGTCCTTGACCAGACGGCGCGCGTCATCCTGCCGGCCTCGGTCCTCGCTGCGTGCCCCGATGTCATGTACGGGCGCCATCTTGAGGCCTATGCCTTTCCCGACCCGCCCCCCTTCGACGACAGCAGCAGCAGCAGCAGCGACAACAACCCCTACGCCTTTTACATGCCGCCGCGCTCCCGAGCCGACGAGCTCGCCGACGTTGATACCGGCTACACGTGGCGCGTGCCGCCGCCGATGCGCACCACCCGCCGCCTTGCATACTCCTTCTCCGCCATCCACAGCACTGTCCACGCCGTCGCCGCCTCCCGCGGGGATGCCATGGATGACGCTGAGCGGCGCGCTCTCGCGCGCCACACCCAACGCGCCGCGTTTGACCACCTCGCGAGCCGGCTGTGCCTGGCGCTCGACCCAACCGCCGACTACGACGGCGCGGCGCTGGCGCGCGCGTCCACGACGCTGGTCGTCGCGGGCGGCGTGGCGTGCAACAAGTTTCTGATGCACGTGCTGCGAACGACGCTTGCGGCGCGGGGGCTGCTCTCTGACAGTAGCAATAGCGGCAGCGGCGGGATCCGCGAGATTATCGCGCCGCCGGCGGCGCTGTGCACCGACAACGCGGCCATGATTGCGTGGGCAGGCATGGAAATGTACGAGGCCGGCTGGTGCTCGCATCTCGACGTCACGCCGCTGCCCAAGTGGCCGCTGGATCCCGGCGTCCGGCTGCCGGAGAAGAGCAGCAGCGGCGTGTCAGGCGGGCTTATGGAGGTTGGCGGGTGGTTGCGGCGTGAGTGAGGATGAGTTGTGGTAAAGGCAGTGTTTGTTACATGTTTGCCGCGACGGAGCATACCTTGTACGATATATAGCATTCTGGGGTGACGAGACGTGTACAAAATTTGTACAGAAAATTTGTAGCATTAACATAGCATGGCGCAAACCGAGACGGGTTGGAAAACGGCGTTTTACACATTTAGGTACACACAACTTTACGTTTATCCAGGCATACATCATGACCAAAAGAAATTTGTATTCTTGTACTGTACAAGTTACAGGGGAACATGTTGAGTCTTGAACCTTTAGACCCAAACCAGTGTTGCTTTCGCTCCCCAGATGATGAGCTTAATCTACCTCTCCACCTCACATCATACACTCATGTCGACCCATTACTCCAATTCGCTCGTGACGTTGGAGAATTCGCCCTTTTCCAGCTTCGTCTTCCAGAAGATGGGGTTGGTGTCGTTGAACCCATGCTTGACCCACCCCTCCTGTTTAACGTGGTAGAGGTTGATGTAACCGCCCGAGTAGGCGTCGCGGTGGGTAGCGGCGAGAATGCTGCGGCGGCCGAGCTCGAGGGCGTCCTCGTCGCTCAGGTCATAGTTGTACTCGGCGTCGAGCACGCCGTACGCAAACGTCTGACCGGAGCCGACGCAAAACAGGTTGCCGGCGAGGCGCGTGCCGTCATTGTCGACGTAGTAGAGGGCGGGGCCCTCCTCGGGGGTGACACCGGCGCACATGGTGCCCATGCTGAGACCCATGCCCTTGTAGCTGTAGACGAGATTGGCGAGAATCTTGGAGGCGGCGGCGACGCTGATGCGGCGCTTGTGACGGAGCTCGTGGAGGCGGCACTGCATGCCGAGCCACGCCAGCCAGTACTGGCAGTCGGCGGCGCCACCGGCCATGGTGCCCAGCAGCACGCTGTTAATCTCAATCACCTTCTTGACCGTCTGCGAGGCGATCCAGTTGCCGGCCGTCGCGCGCGAGTCCGTCGCCACGATGATGCCACCCTGGAAGCGAAACGCCAGCGTCGTGGTGCCGTGGGCAATCTTGATGGGGCAGTTGGGGTTGGATCGGTCGTCCGTGGCGGCCCGGAGCCAGGCAGAGGGCTAAGTAAGCAAGTCAGTCGTTACGGCTCGAATTTCCGAGAGGATTCTCTCGCAGGGTCTCAATCACGGTCATACATGAGCGACGGGTGGCATGGCAAAGTTTAACGACAGATTGGCCGCAGGGTCCATGGCCATGAGGTCCTGTGTCTCATCCTCAAAGGACTCGTTCTGCGCATAGGCAGGCCGGCTATATCTCGAGACGAGCGCGTCCATTTTTTCCTATA
Organism: Beauveria bassiana ARSEF 2860; assembly: GCF_000280675.1. Classification (NCBI taxonomy): domain Eukaryota; kingdom Fungi; phylum Ascomycota; class Sordariomycetes; order Hypocreales; family Cordycipitaceae; genus Beauveria; species Beauveria bassiana. The sequence continues at coordinate 1,129,004 of NW_007930837.1, read as the reverse complement.
TCTTGTCGCTTCTTCTTTGATTCGTCGTGTAACGATGCGCCCAAAGAGCGTAAGCTTTCCAGTCAAGACAGCCGTGTGATCACTCTGCGTCTGCTGGCTCAGCCAGTCCGGAGCCGTCTGAGTCGTTTGGAAAAGTAAGAAATTGCACCGCAGAAGCTGTGCTTTGATGCAGCGGATTGAAATAGCGTCGGGAGGGGTGATGATGCTTCCGATTGATGGGAGCCTGCGGCGTGGGGGATGACGGGAGATGAGAGTAGAGGATCGAAAGGCTCAGGCAGCTCTCGGCTCGCGCGTCACCAAGCTGCAACCTGGCTGGCTGGAAGCTCTGCAAAAGCTTACCAAATCTGTGGTACGTACCGTGGGCGCCTTGCTGGAGCTGAGGTTGCTGCCTTGCTGCCTGAAACTAGATGCAGGAACAAGTGGAGCCAACAAGCATGTTCAGATTCCATCACTAGAAACCACATGGCCAATGTATTTGATGGTACGGAGTAGAGAGCCTCAGAATACTATATTATATGATCCGGGCCTTGAATCCGCAATAATTGAGCCCAGTAAAAACCAGCCACTACCTACCAGGTCGTCGCGCAAGCCTTCCGATACCGGACGCGGACGGTTTAGGTACATGTCACCGTCAACAGTCGTAAAAGACAGACTAAAGCATTCTTGCAAATTTCTAATGTACTGATATAAAAAGGACAACACTAAAAATTACACACCCACACCATTCCTTTTCCCTTGTAATGATTATCCAGGCAGAAGAAACACGCTCGCTCCAACTCCCACCCTTACACGTCACCATAACAAAACACTCATGGGTTCGGTGTAGTTTCCCGGCTGATGCGCGACGACTCGCCTCGCTTCAAAAGCATGCTTCTGCGGATACTCGATGCCCGCGGGCTGTCTCTGATGCTAGCAGTATCGGCGGCTTGGAAGGTGCTTTTGATCACAACGATGCCGCCACCAATGGTAAGCTCCTTGGGTCCGCCGCCAGTCTCGTCCACAAAGTAGGGGTGGTCTCCCAGGACGTCATCGCTGCCAAAGGTGTGATTGCCCTTGACCTCGATCTTGAACTGAGAATCAGCAGCGCAGTTGAACTTGAAGTCCTCGTCGATCGACCATTCGCCAGTAGTAGACTTGAAATGCTTAGTCTTGCCTACAGTCTTCTCCTTTGGCGAGACCTGTGATACAGCGACGTAGAGATCTGTAGAGCTAGGAAAGCCAGAAGCACTGACGACTGTGAAGACGGCGCTGCCGCTAGGCGCGCCGCCGGGTATACCGCTCTGTATAGAAGCAGCACCAATACTAAGAGTGCGCCTGTGCGAGGGACTGGGTGTCTCGATCGAAGGAACAGGTATCGATGTGTTGCCGCCAGGAGTAGGCGTCAGATCTCTGCGACCGGCCGTATCGAGCATAGGTGCCTTCCTGAGGCCGCCACCGGGTTGGCCAGCAGCAAGATCGGCAGCCTCGGCTGGCTCGACAACCTCCACTACGGTGCCGTTGCTGTCCTTCTTTCCGAACAGACCACGGCGCACAAATGAGGCACCCTTGCCAACACCATGACCAACAACTCCAGCAACAGCCACACCACCCTTGATTGGAGCACCGGCAACGCCAGTAACGATACGAGTGGGAGCCCCAAACGTGCCGGCAAATGACGAGGTACCTTGTCTCTGGCGGGTGACATAGTCTGGCCGGAATAGCAGGCGAATTCGCACGCTACCGGACTTGCCATCGAGAGGGTACTGAGACTCGTAGGCTTTGAACGGCTCCAGCTGCGCTAAATCAATGTCCGTAGTGCCGAGGAGATCAGGCTTGTCAGCGAAATCATAATCCCAAACAGTACATTTGAACTTGGCAGCTGTTCGCGAAGGAACAGGCACCTCAAAGTACTCGTTCCAAGTAGGGTTGAGCGTCTTCTTGATGACCTTGGTTTTGAAGACATCCTGGCCGTTGAGATCAAATCGACAGTAAGGATCACTCTTGCCATTACGATCGGCGGACGGCAGGTCAGCGCCATCCAAGATATCAACGCGAAGGTTACCCATGTTGTTGATGCTCTCGCTGGGGTCAAGTTTCATCTTGATGGGTATGTACTTGAGGCTGACCTTGACAGAGCCAGTCTTGCCATCCTCGGACTTTAGCTTGAGAATAGTAGGGTTGTTGAGGCACTGCTTCAATGTATCCAGCGTATTGCCAGCGAGATACGCCAGAACGTGGTCATTGTCGTCGCCCTTCTTTCTGGCCTTGAGTGTAAGGCGAGAAAAGTCCAGTTCACGAATGACACAGTCTCCGATCTCATCAAACTTGTAGCTCTTGGTTGAGGTGCTGTTTGTTATGTACGAAGGGTACATGTAGTCATCAACCCAGACCTCCAGATGGCTAGGAGCATCAGGCATTTCCGCATCAAGAAGACGGAAAATGAGCAGACCGCTCTCTTCTTTGAGCAATTGTTCAGGGCTCATGTGAATCTTGGGAGGACCAGTGTCCTTTTCGTCACTATGTTCCGAGCTGGCACCATTGGTGGACTTGACAGATTTGGTTGTGTCAACGCTTGGCTTGCCCTTGGTGTGTCCAGCTGCAGTGGCAGCCTTGTCAGCGGCGTCCTTGACCGCGGCCTTGGTGGCATCCCCATTGGTCTTTTCAGCGGCCTCCTTTTCCTCTTCTTCCTCTTCAGGGTCCGCAATGTTGAGACAGGGGTAGAAAGCGGCCGTGTAGTGAAGCGTTCCCTTGGGGACACCCTTGCCATGGAGACGCAGAGCACCTTCGCGGTCATCTTTCTTATCGTGCACAAGATGCTCGCCGAGCTCATTCAGTTGCATAAAGTCGCCAACATCCAGTTCAGTCAGGCCCAAGCTTCTATCCTTACCAACCTTTTCCATATCCATAACTTCGAGAGTAAGCCTCTCGCGCTCGGAGTGCACAGGGACGTATAGAACCTCGTCCCACTCAGGATTAAGGTCGTTTCTGAAGGTGACGGTTTTACCCTTTTCGATACCGGAGAGTAAAACGCGAACGTAGGGGTCAGACTTGCCAAAGGCCTCAAAGTTGCGCAAGTCAGTGGCACGCTTGAAATGCAGGCGGATGACACCGACGGGCGTCTGGTAGCCACCGGTTCCAGCAACGCCAGAAATGGCTACAGGCCGCCACTGAGCCATCATCTTGACGCGACCAGTAGGTACGCCGGCCAGGCTATACCATTCCTTGCCCTGTTCCATGCAGTCGAGCATTTCATCGAGCTTAATCTGGTACTTGCCTACAACTTGGTCGCCGGCGAGATCGCGGTCATCCTTGACAATGACTCCCAGCTTGGCGGACTTGCGATCAGTGATGAGGATTTCCTTGGAGCCGTTGTCCCAGATGGGGTTGTTGGTGCGCTTCAGCTTCTTGGTCTGGTGAACAGGCTTGCCATTGAGCAGCAGATCGGCGTAGGGGTTCAGGCTGCCGACAAGACTCTTGGTGCCATCAAGATCCTTGGCTTGTTCGACAGTGAATCGGAGAATACCCTGGTTGGATTCGGGGGCGGGTTCGACTGTGCCATCCTCGAGCTTCTTCTCGGCGAGAACAGGGAAGAAGCGCAGGTCGCAGCTGACAACACCACGGGCCTTGCCGTCAGCGAGGACTTCGAGACGCTCGTTCTCGTGCACGTTGAGCTCTTCGAGGTCTTCCAAGGCAAAGGTAGCAACACCAAGTTGCTTGGATTTGCGAAATTCGTTCTTGTCAAAGACTTGGATATCGAGAGAGTCGGAGAAGGAAGTGACGATGAGGTAGTGAGTCTCATTCCAGCGAGGATTGGGATTGTCCTGAACGTGCTTAGTTCTGGCGAGTTCTTGGCGGCGGTTGAATGTAATGACGGCGTAGGGATCGACAGTGCCACCGAGCTTGTCGGTATTCTTGAGACCCTGGGCGCCGTGAAGGGTGAGAGCCAGAACACCCACGGCCTGATCAACGGGAGTGCCGGCGAGCATCTTGGCGATCTCAATAGGAAAGACTTTGGGCGCATACATCATGGGCCCTAGAGTGCCGTGGATCTGCTCTTGGATGAAGCTTTCGAGACCGGGAATAAAGTTGATATCGAAACCAAAAGTCTCACCACCAAGGGGCTTGCAGACGTAGTCGATCTCGGGACGTCCAAGGAAACACATTTCGACGCGGTCGACGTGGGGGAACGGAATCTGCAGCTTGATCTTGAGGCGCATTATGCCGGAAAAGGCCATGTCCTCGACGATAACATCTAGTCCCTTGCTAATCATGGCCTTTCCGATGCGAATTTCGAGAACGACCTTGGGATTGATCTTGTTCTTGATCTGGCGGGAAGTGAGATCGGCGTTATCGTTAGGGGTGAAGCTGAACTTCCAGTCCATCATGACTATGTCATCTTCAGTCCTGGGGTAGGTCTTGACGTGTTCCATGCGCGGGGGCTTGGAGCCGAGGGTGAAGGTCTTGAGCTTGAGGCTATCGAGGAAAGCGGGGGTAGAGGAGCTGAGAACCTGGTCGACCGAGTTGATGATGGTCTGAGCGAGGACGGGCTGGTAGATGGGCCAGAACTTGACCATGAAGGAGTTGATCCACTCGAGAGATTCGTTGTCGGTCTCGAGCTTCTTGAGGGCCATTTCACGGCTAATGTCGTCGCGGAAGTTGCGGCGGACGCGGCGCAAAGAGGTTCGGTAGTAGGTGGCGCAAGTGGCCATGATGATGAGGACCCATCCAAGACCGCCGCCGAGAACAGCAATAAGCCACGAGGTAATGCAGGCGACAATGACAATGGCAGTATTGTGATACCAATCTAGATAGGGCTCAAGTCAGCATGATGGGCCAGCGCATGGTTGTTAGTGGGGTGCGAGATCTCACCTCCGTAGAGCGAGTCGGGGAGTCTGGACTCGAGCCAGGTAGCGTGGTCTAGCAAGCTTTCGGACTCGAATGTGTGTTCCGAGGGCCAGCCCATCTTGGGAGCCCATCCGGTGCGCAAATAGGGAGGCTCTTTGGCGCCAGGGTCAGTACCGTCGCCGATTGGCTTGCCGTCGGCGTCTCTAGCGACGTCGAGGACGCCTTGCTTGGAGGGCTCGGGCAAATCTTCGACGGGGCCCGTCCCGTCGTCAATGTCAGTTACAACGGCAACAGATCTTTCGGGGCGTGCCTGGCGCAGCTCTTGAGGAATTGCCTAGATAGAGCAGAGGTAGTTAGCAAACGCGAGGGGCGAGGCAACGGGATAGGCAGGCAGTCGGAGGGCGGAACATACAGCTCTGGCTTGGGCTCGCTTCTGTTCTGGCGTGGCATCGGGATCAAATGTGAAGGCAGGAATACCAGCGTTGCGAGACTCGGCGACCATCTGGCGCTGAGCATCGTCGGCAGTGACGGTGCTGTCGGGGTCCTGGGCGGCAGCAACGGCGTTGCCAACCTTGGCGTCGCGCGCATCGTTGGCAGCCATGAGGAGCTAGCTGGCTGGGAGTGACGCGCGATGCAGGTGGAGGTTGCACTGGAAAGGTGTAATGAGTGAACAAAATAATCAATTGGCGCGCGCCAGTCGGCGAGGCGACATCCAAAAGATAACACGGCAGCAGGTGTTTGTAGGATGGAGGAGTGTTGAAAGCTGTCGCGAGCAGCTGCAGACTTGGAGGAGACGGCGGAGTGTCTGTCTCTCAATGGGACGGCTGGAGCTGGAGCTGCGCCCACAAGACGATTTCCGGTTCTTTGCAACCCACTAAGCAGGTGACAAAATGACGCTGATCTGACAGGGGTAGGAAGAGGCGGCGGGGGTATCTTGGGATTAGGTAGGATGCAGGCAATACAAAAAAAAGTAATAAATGGCAATAGTAGCACAGGCGTTAAGGTAGCCACAACGGCAGGGCAGAAAGCAGGAAGCCAGTGCGGAGCTATAGCGGAAGCTGAACGTTTGAATTGCACAACGGGCGAAGAAGGAGAAGAGATGAAACGGAAAACGGATAGACGACGGATTGGAAAAGAGGAAAAGAGAGGCGGTTGAGTTGTGACTTGTGAGGGGGCGGCTGGCTGGGGGAGTGTAAATAATTGACGACAGTGTGCAGCTGCCAGCAAGGTCGCAAGGCGTTGATTTGTGCAACCAGAGGAGCTTGGCCAGAGCTGAGAGGTAGGTACATACAGGTACCTACCTATTTACTTGGCGTCTTGAGTTTTTTACAAAGCGGTTTTCCAGTAGTTATTGTCACGGCGTCAGGGAACCACAGCCAAATCAGTCAAGCCACACAGAACAACTAAAATACGCTGGAAGTCTGGTCTCTGGTAGGCTAGCGTTGTTGTTGACCAAGTATCATTGACTGCTTCTTTGGTTGGCTCAGCCATGCATTGCATCGATGCCTGTAATTATCTATCTGTTCATCAAGTACAAATGTACCTAAGGTGCGGAGTAAGGTGCCCAGCTTGCCAGCGAGAAAGAGGCAGGCAGGCAGGCAGGCAGGCAGGCAGGTACCCGCAAAACCCTCCCAGCTTTCTGGTCTGATCCTGGCTCTGCTGAACGAGGGGGAACCTTGTGGGCTGACGCAGCCCCTCGAGCTACGTAACTGGTCTAAATACATGTCTTGTTCCCAGCCTAGAGGGTGCGCTATCATTAAAAGAGCGCTCATCCACGGCAGAGGCTTTTCTATTGGTGTGTACAGTTTACTTTGTTACTTTTGAGAAAAATGTCCGGCTGAAAATAGTCTAGCAAAGCTGGGCGAGTGCGATGCATGTGGTTAGATGTGGGCGTTTGCAAAGTGCCTGCAGACATCTAACTTATTTTCTGTATTTATTTATTCCGTCCGTACCAAAAGCAGGTAGGTGCATGTACTGAATACTTGTACGTGGCCAAGTGGCCGTTTGCAAGACATTCCTGGCATGCTCGCTTAACCACAATTGCCTTGCAGCTCGCCTAATCCTAGCTTTCACGACGATGATACCCATTCGCCAGCCACAAGCTCTTCTCATTTCTCCTCATTTACTCGTCGACACGTCTCATTCTCATGCCATCACAAGCAAAACCAGCCACAGCTTTCTCTCTACGGATACACGTTACCCTGATCCAGATCGAATCCGGCCACCACTCCGTCGCAGTGGAGCCCTGCAGCTGATACGGTGATACCTCGCAGACTAGCAGAGCGCCACACAACCTTGGACGGGTGATGCTAGTCAACTTTGTCTACATTGCTACTGATACGTCGCTGCATCTCCCCAGCTGAACAAGGTCTGGCACGGGCGACCCCGGTCGAGAACCTTGTCATCGTGAGGCTGCCTCTCAATGTATCGATACTTGTGTACCTATTTACTCTGCCTCTTCGCTGGCAATTCGGCCCCAAAACTCTGGGCTGCCACTCTCTAGTTATCTTGACCATGTCCGAAACAACTCCAAGCCGTGCAAACAATAGTCCGTACTACTATGCAATGCCTATCCCGAGGCGTGTCCACCAAATAACGGTCCTCCCAGAACGAAATTAAACATCGCACGATGCTCTGCATCCCCACAAACCGCCTCTACAGATAGACGCTACCTAATTATTGCTCAACTTGCTCTCATCTGTGAGGCTCTGTGCTTGGCTGTAATTAAACAATGTATTCCTCTCTCCACTGCCTAGAAAATAATAAACATCGTCTGTGCCCTGAGCCTTGGCTAAACTTTCCCTTCTACTTTAAAAAAAACATATTTACAGTACATGATGACGCTTGTCTACCACAGACGCGGCTGAGCCACTGACGAATCCCTACCCACATACTGCCACACCAGCAATCTCGTCATCGGCCTATTGTCCGCGTAGCCTCGCCCCGCCCGCCAGCAACAACTGTGCACGAATAATGCACCGAGGCGGACGCGGACCCAAATTTTCATCAAGCTCGGCGGCCAACAAAACCAGATACCAGTAGTCTCTGAGCAGAGGTTGGTGTCCGTGAAACTGTCTTGTCGAATAAATCGCATACTCTGTTCACACAGGACAGCACTAAATACTGCTGGAGCTTGTCTGCCTCGAATGCCTAGGTATACAATTCAACGTACTACTTCACACAACGTTATCACGAAGAAAAGTACAATGTGATCAAGAATAGAGTGAGAGAGGGCCAGTGGTATAAAGTACAAAAACAAATCGCTTGCTCCCATGGAAAATCAAACGGCCCCAAAATCCACATACATGTCCCAAAACTCCGACTTGAAATAGACGACTCCCTCCAGCTTATCGCGCCAATCTCCACTGAGCTCTCTGCACAAAAAGCCGCCATCATCCCTCCTAAAATCCGAACCCGTCGTGCTGGTGTACAGGGCACCGTCCCGGATGATTCACGAACCAGGCCGCTATGCACGCGCGGTGAAATCGACAGAGGCACTCTAGCCGCGCCATGGGCACGCCAACCGCAAACTCCTCCAGGCAGATTGTGCACTCGGCGTCGTCCACACAGTCCTTTTCCGTCGCCGGGTACGTGTACATGCCGCTGCGTCGCGGCGGCGGCGGTGCGGCGGCGGCCCCGTCACCCGGCGCGGGGCTTCCGTACGTGCTGTGCGACAGGATGCACGCCGTAATGTGCTGCTCCCGCAGCGCTTCGAAATCCGGCAGCGTCGTTGCGGGTAGCTCTCTATGGCATACGGGGCACTCGTCTTCTTCGGCAATCTGAGGTGTCGGGGGCAGTGCGCGCTGCTGTGACGATGACGCTGCATCCTGAAAGAGTCCTGGCCGGGTGCTGAACTGTGACGACCCTGAATTGCTCGGCCGCATAGACATGTACCGTTCGAATGGGGTCTGGTACGAGGCACTGCGGCTCGACGTCGGTACCGGATCATGTCCTCTTGAAGGGGGGTTCTAATCATCGGGTTAGTTGCGTGTTACCAAAACAAAAACCTGGTAGAAAAAAAGGCGCAGTGCTTCAACATACCAGGACAATACTCCTTGTCCGAGAGCCTGAATATTGATCTGGATCGTTGACTGCTTGTAGCGCGCCTGCAAGCCCTCCAAATCCGCCAGTTTGTGGCAAACCGCCATATGCGTTGCTCAAGCTACTCCGGGACCTATGGTGCGGCGAACGCGGAGAAAGCGGCGTCGGGTTCTGCGGCGGCGCCGTGTTTGGGTCGGGAACACACGGGTTGCAGAGTCTGACCCGTTCGCCACCTGCCATTCCATCATGCTCCAAAAGACTTGCTCCCAAAGGATCCGCAAACAGGCTTGAAGTAAAGGAAACCTCGGAGTCGGGGGGGCGGACAATGTATTGATTCGGAATCGTGATTCGGTGGGGAGAGCATGAGTTGCAGACTACTCTTCCGCATTTTCTATCATCTTGTTAAGAACCGTACATGCTAGATGCTGTGCCTCGGACTCTACATACCTGCAGTGATGCTTTCGCACCCATATGCTGAACTGCGTGTTGCAGATGGGACAGAGCGTCACCTCGGCATCTGGCTGCCACCTGGGAAGAACAAAATCGGGCGTGTCTCGCCGATGTCTTTGCGAGCGGTCTCGAGAAGGACTCAGTTGGTGACGCAGGCTGCTTCGCCTGCCTGTAGACAGGCGAGGAGCAGTCTCTGTACCGCTGCTGGGCCGGTGCGGAAACATGATGGATCCCAAGTCCACAACCTGTCCGTCCGGGCCAACGTACCGCGTCCGGGACGAGGTGTCTCTCTGAGACGTCGACGATGAGCCAGTGCCCGTCACAGCTGGCGCAGCCCGTATCGCAGCCCGTGCTGACGAGGTCCGGATGGGAAGTGTGGCACTGGCAACCTCGGCGCTCCCAGCACCGCCGGTGGCGTGTTCTTCTCGGACAGATCGGTCGGTGCTCAGGTCGTGACTCTCCGTGGTCTCGCTATCATCTTGCATGTGCGGCTCGCTTCGTGCTGGCATGGCAGCTGAAGGCGCGTCGTCGGTTGGTGCAGCGACTTGTGCAGCTGGACCCCTACTCGCAGCGGAAGAGGCTTCCCCAGCCTGCGCCAAGTCTTCCTCGTGATCAAGAGCGGGGTTTCCGCCGCGGCCTGTAGATAAGCCGGCAAGGTCCTCTACGGCCTGGGGACCTGCAGCGCTCGTGGAGGCGTCGGGTTGTGTCGTAGTATCATCTATGGTTTTGTTCGGCACCGTATGCGCGGCAGGGTCTCGCGGGGTCGCCATGGTCTAAAACATCGGGTGGTTGCACCGTCAAGCACGTGTGGTCTATCAAGGTTCGAATCACGTATCAAAGCGAGGAGGGGAAAAAAAAGAAAAGAAACAGAAGAGGAGCCAAAAAAAATAAGGTAACTTTCGATAGACGGCTTTTGATCTCGTCAACCTTTGGAGTCTTCAGATGCAGACGCCTGAGTCGCTTTCGGGCGCTCAGCCACTCACGCCATGAGACTTTTCGAGGGACGTCGTCTCGAGCCCTTTGACTGGGGAGCTGCTCGACAGCACGAGCCGTATCAAGTCAGAGATGCGCAAGCAAAAGACGCGACACGTTCCAAATGCATGCGGATGTACGGAAAGAAACCGCTTTGGCGACCTAGTGTTGGGAGGGCAAGTCAAGACACGCGAGCAGCCCTGGGGTCCGGAAGTGGACGTTTATTAGCAATCCAGCATCGCCACTAAAAGTTGGACAGTCACACGCTCTTGAGCGCCTACCTACTACCTACCTGTGCCTATTGTGGCGACAAATCGCACCGCCACCCACTGCGGAGACTAACACTGATAAATGTACTCAAAAGATAGTAAATTCTGATGTATCAATAAAGTTGAATTTTTTGTGAGTATGCCTCGATATCGGTTTCTTGTTCCCATACATTCAAGCCTTATATATGCATGGCCGCGTGCTGACAAACTAGGCTGTTTGATATTCACAGTCTCTTACTATTCACTCATATATTTCGAAGCAACATTACATGATATATTTGCACATGGTAATTAGATATGTATCATTCGAACATCATTCGCCGATCTCGCGATCATCTGCCCAGCGCACCAGTGACATAACCTTCCACCGCCAAGTCCTAATTCGAAGCGCTTTGCCCCAAAGGTACAATGGAATCCACATGATGATTACAGCCACCGAAATGCCAGCCATGGCGCCGTATGCGTTTTGGTACCCAGACTTGTTGATCCACGGGTTTGTCTCGAAAGATAGGAGAAACCCAAAGAGTGCTGTCGAGTTTCACATTAGCTAAGAAAATTTCCAAAACGAGTAGTAGGCAAGTCTCACATTTAAATCCCATGACGGCGAGCGTGATTTCACCTGCAACAGGTCGATACGAATCAATCACATAGACGAGGCAGACAGTGGTGGCCTGCGTGATGGAAAAGTTCACTGTGGTTCGTGTGAGTACAGCCTAGAGTTGCTAGCTTGCCCACTTACACAATGCAAGACCAACAGTTGGACACAAGAAGTGCAGGCGATGTTGAATGCCAACTCCATAGAGCACAAGAGCTAGCGGCGCTGTAATGGCAGAAATCATAATGGTGGGAAGTCGCATCTCCGGCTCTCGGATGCCGCCATTCCGCTTGGTCAGGTAGTCTGCACAAAAGTCACCGAGCTTGCCTCCCGCCGGGAGGCCCAGTAAAGATCCTATAATGGCCGCAAAGAAGCACAGGCCAACTTGCCATGGCTGGAAACGGTAAGCTTCCTCAAAGGCAGGGTCAACATTCGATGAGACAGCTACAAGGAAGCCAATAGTCACAGCCTGCACCAGAGCAGCCCAGAGCACCGACGGCAGGAGAATTAGAGCAAAGGGGCGAAATATCATTTTCAGCACGCTCTCGTGAGTCAGAGGCTGGCGGCGAAAGATTCTGAGCGATTGTAGGTATGTCTGCTTGGCAACAGTGGGCTGGCCCGTCTCGGCATCGCTGCTTTGGCTTGCTCGACTTCTAAGGGCCTCGGAAGATGCTGAAGCAATGACTTTGCCATTCTCAACTCGTTTGTATGCCGTTTCAGGGAGCGTGAAGAACAGCAGAAGGAGGACGAAGCCGATCAGGGCAGAGCTCACTTCATAGATTGTTCGCCAGTGTTTGTTGGCGGTGATAGCTCCAGAGACGATCATTCCGAACGCAACGCCAATGGAGAGGAAGCAAGTATAAGCGGACATGACGGCTCCTCTCTCATGTAGAAAGAAGATGTCGGTGATTGTGACTGGCGCAAGAGTCTCTGCCGCACCGGCGCCAAAGCCCATGATGATGCGACCAACAAGAAACCCAGAGTAGGACTTTTCAAAGATCAGCCAAATAGCAGTGGCAAAGTATATGGCGTAGCTGGCAATGTAGGCAGGCCTGCGACCCCATTTGTTCGCAATGGGGATCCAGAACAGATTGCCCATGCCTTGGAGCAGCGACGTGGATGTAAAGAAGTATGCAACTTTAGGGATGGCGTAAGTCATAAGACTTTCACTCTGCGCAGTCTGTGGAAAGAAGTCGATGGCTGTGCGCACAATGGCGATGGATGGACCGGCTGCCAAAAAGTTGCACATGGTCATGGCCACGCACAGCACAGTCGCAACGTACTTTTTGCGCCATTGCGACCTTTTCTCGGCAAGTCAGTCGTGGATGAGAAGCCGAACGATCAGAGCAGACGAACCAGTTCAAGGGGTCGTTAATATCTAATGACGGCGTCGGAATCAAGATGATTTCATTGTTCTCTTCATTTCTAAGGCGAACGTTGCCTAGAGTCGCTTTGCGAGACACTTTGCTGCGAGGGGCAGATTCGGCGCCCTTCTCACACTGGCGCGTAACCACTTCAACGGCATCGGTAGCAGCCATGGCAGGCCAAGGAGTACAGTGCGACAGCAACTACGACCGTGGGTGCATCAGTGGTCGGTTCTCATGGCAGTGGCATTCTCCAGCCAGCGAATCGAGCATAGATTGGAGATTGGTGCAGCCGGTTAGGTATTTATTGCCTCCCGGAGTTTCACTGCAACCTTGGATCAGCTGCTGAAAACTGAAGTGAGACGGTGTCTTTGGCGGATAGGTACATAGGCAGCGTATGATTGAGCAACGGCAGGGAGGCAGTTGAATGGCTGCTCAGTGCCTTGCCGGTACTGGTTTGGTTGGCGGGATCTAGCCGGGCTCGATGGAATATCCAAGACGTGGGAAAGGCCAAGTCGCAGTCTGTGCAGCCGTTGCCGAGAGCCCTGGCCCCTAAGTAGGTAGGTTGGTAGGCAGCTGTGGACAATTGTCTGGGGGGCCGTTTTGAGCGGCTCACTGGCTGCACTGCGAGAGGCCGATGCACTGCACCAGGAGGATTCCTGTAGTGGAAGAGAATGTTTGCTCTCGCTGACATGCGCCTAGACCACTTTGGTACAGTGGCATCCTCATGGTGGCGTATCAGTATGTATGGAGCATCGTCATAATATCTTCTGCAAGTACGGATACTTACTCCGTGCTGGTAAGCAAGTTTCTTCGCTGGGCAGTGTGCAGTCCAGCCAGAATTACCTAGTTAGCTAACTAGCTGGAGATGACCTAGTGCGTTGGTATTTTCCTAGCTCACGCAGAAGGCGCCGGGCCGTTCGAGATGGTGTCTTGCTGAGACAGCGAAGCGCAAGTGATTTTCAACTTCTAAGAGCTGAGAGGCTTGAGCTCTGCATAAGTTTGGGCTCTGGCATGACCGCCAACATCACCGTCATCGGTGTCTGCAACAGAACTTCAAGTGGCAGCTAACCTACAGAGTACTCCGCTTTCGCAATGCGAATGACCAGGGCACAACTTGCTCACTGCTCAGTAATTAGGTATCCTTGCGAGTCCACGCAAAACGCAACATCAAAGTCCTGGCATTTCGACGTATCCGTAAACAGACTTCATCTACTACCTAGTTAGTGCAAAGGGCGGATGCTGGATGGTCATCTGTCTCGCGCAAGGCATACCGGTACCCCAGCCTAGGTGTTTCGTCCACCTCCAGCCTCCACCCTCTCACGCCTCTCTTTTCTCGACTTGTCCAGTCTTGTCTCGCTCTCCCCGTCATCCAGGCCCTGGCCGAAACTCTTCTTTTTTTTTTTTTTTGCTTTCAAGTCTCGCACCTAATCGACCCCATTGGACCCAACATCAGTTCTCGAGACCTCCACTTGACAACAAATCAGGCTACCATGCCCGCTAAAGTAGTGCCGCTGCGCCGCTATGCCGCGATGAGCATTGCGTGTTTCGAGTGGAGAGAAGATCACTGTCCAACTGGCACCTGAATTCCCTATTATCTTGATGTCGGGAGGTCGCTCGTTGTTGGCACAACCTAGTTACGGACCCAACCTATCTAGGTATTCAACGCATGAACCTCAAGGCTTGGCGCCCTACCTAAAAGTCAGCACCACTCAAGCTCAGCTGCTGCACGGAAAGGGCTCCGCGATCTTTCTCTCAAGCCTCAGCCGCGTCACCTCGACTCTCTCCGCTAATCTTCGGCGTGTCTGCTGCCTCCCTCGAATTGTCGCATTTGCACTCTTTCAATCAATTCCGTTGCGCGCCATCGTACTCATGTAACAGCTGGCATTGAGCACGAGTGCAGGTTGGCTTCTTGGCCGTCAAGACAACCATCATGAACGGATCCTCCTCACTGTCCAAAATCTTGGACCCTCAGCCTCCTCTACTGGACCAGCAGCACCCCCAGCAGTCGCTTCACAATCACACTCCAAGCAGCGCATCTTACCCCGGCGACGCCACGCAATACAACGATCCCCCATCCGGACCCAGCACTGCCAGTCCGACAGTAGCAGCCTCGACAGATTCTTTTCAGCCCGACAAGTCTTCCACACCGACGCCTCGCAAAGGCCATGTAGGGAGCAATTTATACGCCTGCCGTGATTGTGGCCGCTCATACTCACGACCCGAACATCTCGTTCGACATGTCCAAACACATACCCTAGGTCGACGCTTCATCTGCGAAATCTGCCAAAAGTCTTTCGCTAGGAAGGACCTCCTACGTCGGCACGTCGCGAACCATGCCAATGATTCTCCTGCAAAGCGTCGCCGTAAGCAAACCTCACCAGGACCGGGTCGTGTTTCTCAGGCTTGTCGGCCATGCGCCACTGCCAGGGTCAAATGTGAAGAAACGAAGCCGTGTAAGCGCTGTGTCTCCAGAAAGCTTGAGTGCGTCTCATCTGAGGTGAGCCATGGGCAGTCAAAGAGCATCGCGCACTTTCCGGCCGAAACAAACCACCAGACGGTGACTACAGAATCGAGCGAGCCGTCTCCGACAACGCATCACCTTCACCACCCCAATCCCAATACGGTCAGCTCTGTCCCAGCTGCGCATACCAACACGACACCTGGATCGCAAACCACCCCGCTAGCTCTTGAAGACGGTCAATTGCCAACACCTGAGAGCGCACAGGAGCACAACCACCAAATGGCGTACAGTTACGTACAGCATTCAACAGAACAAATGGACGGCTCACAACTACTGGCGCAACCTCCCGGCAATATGATGGATCCAACGACAGTGCCCTTCTTCGACTTCCTGCGAGATGTACTCTACGACCAGCCTTTCGACCCGTCACGAAATGCAGACCCTCACGGACTTGACGTTTTGGATTTCTGCGACAACGCTAGTCTGGAAATGACTGACATGGACTTTGGGCTCTTGGATAACTGGAATCTGGACCTCATGGGAAATATACCCCGATTAAAGCGAGAAGGTAGTATCAGTCGCCCTGAAACAGCGAGTGAAGTGGCACAGATGCGCAATGCACTTGTCAGAGGCTGGGCAGCGTCCCCTTGGCGCTGGCAGCCAAAGGATCATGATACAGGCTATACGGAACTGGGACATATGCCAGTCAGCAGTAGCCAAGCCGCCAGGATGCATTTGAAGAGAGGCGACAACCAAGCTTTTCGAGTTTCAGGGGAGAAACTAGAGCAGTCTGGACGAGACAGACTGCTTTCTTCGGTGCTAAGTACCTGCAAGACTGAAATCAGTAGAAATCAGGTCGCTGCATCGTTTCCTACAGTTGAGTTGATGGATAGCATGATTCACATTTTTCTGGCAGCGCATGCGTGCCAAGTCTCTGGCTGGATCCATTTCCCAACCTTTCGACTGAACGAGCAGTGGCCTGAGTGGATAGGGACCGCTGCAGCTGCCGGTGCGGTGTCTACACCGGTGCCGACGCTTCGAAAGTTTGGGTTTGCTGTGCAAGAAGCCATTCGAATCACGATCCCTTCTCGGTTCGAGGCCAACAACACCGCAATTCAAAACCTCGGTCTCGTCCAATCTCTCATCCTTTGGGAAGACATCGCCCTTTGGAGTGGAAATCGACGCAAAATGGAGATTGCAGAATGTCACCTGGTCATTCCAGTGACTATGATGCGGTATCGTGGCAAGTTTCAACGGGCCAACTACCCGTTGATAGAAGTCAATGCAATGGACGAAGGGCAAGCTCTCGAAGAGAAATGGAAAACGTGGGTGGAGCGGGAGCAGTGGAAACGGCTGGTTTTCCACTGCTACCTTCGCGAAGCACAGGCGTCCATGACAACCTTGACGAACCCGTGCATGTCATATGGAGAACTGACGCTGCCACTACCAGAATCGAGGGAATTGTGGTTTGCCGGGACGGCGATAGAGTGGAAAGCAAAATACATGGAGCGTCATTCGGGGCAAAGCAAGCGGCCGCCGTCGCTGGGAGATTTGTTCTATGAGGTGCACAAGCTTCGTGGCAACGCATCGCGATTGGATCTTCAGCTTTCCATATCAATATATTTGCATGGATTCTGGAGCCTGATCCTGGAGTATCGTCAGCTGTGCGCGGTGCACCGAACCCGATCATACACGAGCAGCGGGAGCTCAACGGCCAGCTTACTGCTCAACTCGCGGCACCAAGAGCTGGTCAGAGAGCTGCAAAATTTCCAGCTGGTGGCCGGAGAATGGCCAGATATGTCGGTGCAAGAACAAGTGGTACTGCATCTGCTGCAGATGAACCTCCACGTCTCGCTGGATGATTTGCAGCTCTTCTCGGGCAAAGAGGGTGAGGAGCAGGCACGCCGCATCTACCCCGTGCTCCAGCAATGGGCGGCAAGCGCGGCGGCGCGGAGCGCCGTGTTCGCCGCGGGTCAAATTCTACGGTGCGCCAAGATGTTCCCGCCAGACCACCTGAACGGGTTCTATGCCGTCGCGGTGCACCACGCGGCGCTGGCCCTGTGGACATACGGCGTGGTCCTCAAGGCGAATCGGCAGCAGACAATGGCTTCGCAGTATGCATACGGCAACGTGTATCTCGACGACCAGGACTCATTGTCGGTGCAGAGATTCATTGGGTTTGACCAGGGCCGGCCGCTGATTCGTAGTCCGGCGCCGCAGCGAGACGCGACAGGGGAGGCGACGCTGCAGGATAGCAGGGCCTGCATGTTGATATGCGAGGAAATTTTGCGCGCCAATGTGTCTCACGGAAAGGAAGCCACGCCGCCGATTGTGGAAAACCTATGCCATTTGATCCGGCAGCTTGGCGATGCGGCATGGGCCGTCGGATTGGGTTAGTTAGTGTTTCACGTCAAGACGCAGCATGCATACGCCCGCTGCCTTGTTGTAAAATTTCTGTATAGAATGGGTATAAGTGCCCGAGCGAGAGCTGTAACCGAGAGCTATTACGTTTTCAACAGAAAAGAAAAAAAGCATCAATTCATGAAGAATTATCTGTTTCTCGTTCGTCGTCTTGCTAAGCCTTCAGGCTTAGCCTCTCAACGGGATTCTGTGCCCGGGAGCTCTCACGCTCTTTGAAAACACCCAAAAAAATTTAAAAATTCAGGTAACACACTTTTTCTTGTCCCGTTGTCTCGTCTCGTTTTTTTCTGCAGTCGGGGCTGAAAGAGAATGCTGGCCAATGAAGGATTCAAGCAGGCATCGGCAGGGCCCGTTTGCAGCTTGTGGCGGGCTGGTTAGAGAATGCAAGTCGCACGTTGCCAGCTAGCGGCTGTAGTTGGTTAGCTCGGCAGCATCGGCTTCAACTACCTACGATTTCGACATTAATGAACCGTCATCGTCACTTTTCTCTCTTCATCCTTTGTCCATCTCTCTTTTCATCTTCCTTTGCCATTCACTCGCTGCGCTATCAATCTGCACAACGCAAAAAGACGGGCCTACCATCAGTACCTAGCTTCTCGCAGCCAGAGCAGATCCTTAAACTTGCTTCAATCTCACCTGCAGCATCAGGCAGACAACCCCCTACTCTAAAGCGGCGTTTGCGACTTTTTGATGCACGAATTTTCAATATTTCCTTGGTCTTCCTTTCTTCTCTGCTTTCTGTCCTTTTTTGAAGAATAAATTGCCCCCGATTTCGGCTCATTTCTAAGACAAGGTATCCCTCCACCAACTACTACTACACCGTTATCCGCATTCAGCTACCACGCTTCTCACTCGCGCCGTCATGTCCGCTTCCGAGTCTGTCACCTCCACGGCCACCATTGCCACCACTGCCGCATTGGCAACGGCGTCAATCTTCATCTTGGCGCGTGAAGTGCTGTGGCCGCGCTGGGCAAAGGTCCTTCGCAGCCCCCTCAAGACGACACTTCCGCGCCTGACCGAGCAAGAGACGCGCCACTTGGTGTATCAACCTGACCAGTTTCCCGGCGCTCGGGACGTCGAAACACCAGTATGTTGACCTTGCGAGTCCCTCGGCGGTTGCGATGTTGTATTGCAGAATTGGTGCGATGGCTAATTCTGCTCACAGTATGGTTCCATCCGCGTCTATGAGTTTGGCCCAGAGCATGGCCAAAAGGTCATTTTCATTCATGGCATCACCACGTCATGCATTACCCTGACTTATATTGCAAATAATCTCGCCAAGCGCGGCTGCCGAGTCATGCTCTTTGTAAAAACGCTTTATCTCTCACGTTGGGACTTCTTCTGACACTTCAATTAGGATCTGTTTGGCAGAGGCTACTCTGATGGCGTCGGCGACATTCCTCATGACGATCGTCTCTATGTTACGCAGATGCTCCTGGTACTCGCTTCCAGTCCTCTCCCCTGGACCGGCGATGACTCTATCAATGTCATCGGATACTCACTTGGTGGCGGTATCGCTGCTCATTTTGCCGGCACCTTCCCAAGCATGGTCAAATCCCTGGTCCTGCTTGCGCCGGCCGGCCTCATTCGCGCCGAGCGCTTCGGTCACATCACCAAGTTTGTTTTCTCTTCTGGTGTGATCCCGGAGCGTATCCTGCACGGTCTCACCAGCCGCCGTCTTCAGCAGCCCATAGCCTCCAGAGCAAAGATTCCCAAAGACCCCAGTCCTGTGATGAGCGGTAAGACGGAGGCCGCTGCCAGGGTTGCATCCGCTGAGGTTCCAGGTACCGTTTTCGGCACCGAGGACTCACTCAGTCTCCCTATTGAGCAACGCGTGACTCACTATGTACGCTGGATGGTCACACACCATCTTGGATTCGTACCTGCGTTTATGTCTTGTATCCGCCACGCGCCACTAACGCACCAGCAGGAAAGCTGGAAGATTCTCGCACAGCGCAAGCCCGGTACAACCGCCGTGCTCCTCGCGGAAGAGGATGAAATCATCAACCTCGACGACTATGAGGCCGACGGCCTTCCGCTGCTCGGCGGTCCTGAAAATGTCTACTGGAAGGTGCTCCCTGGCACCCATGATTTTGTCATGACACACTCTGAGCTCATCACCGAGGAAATTTCGCATCTTTGGGGGTTGAAGGCTCCGGGTGCATGATTGCATACTTTTCTGGGCTTTGTAATTTGTCGGAGTTTAGGTGTGTGTAGCGATTTTGTTCCGCACATGATGCATTTAGGGTGCTGTCGGGTGATTTATGGGATGAGCGTACTGGCATAGATGACAGAAGTGAGAAATTAAGGCGATTTCAGCTTTCAGTGAGTGTGCTGGAAACTTGCGTGTTGCTTTTGACGATATAAATACAGCGGCAGCTATCCTGCAGGTAGCTTCTAGACACTGTAAGGCTTCGAGACTTCGATTCCTCTCCAACGCAACATGCACGCAACTACATGATGCGATTCATCTTCGTCTCCGTCTCTTCATGACAGCATTGAATGGCCTCGGCCTTTTGACCGCCGCTGATTCGGTACAGGCTAGGTCAGATATCTGGAGGGACCAAGTCAAGCAAGTCGAGGGTAGGTGAGTCAGCGCCTCTCGCCAGCCAGCGGGGTACCAGCGACGGGCCATGGATTTCTGCACGTCGTCCCAAAGCTCCACAACACCAGGCCGCCTCGCGCAGGAGGTAGAAAAGCACCACAGGGCTTTTTTTTTACGGAGGCGTCATCTGCGGATGAAGACCGTTCTGACTACCTTTCGGTCTGTTCGACCTGTACGGCTGCTTTCCTACGCCCTGCGGTCCCGACCCCCTGTCGCCGTCTATTCCTCCGCTGCCTGTTTTTACTCGACGTCGCTGCCTCACGACCAAAACACCATCGATATGGGCGGCAAATCCAAATTTGAGCTAAAGACCCCCAAGGGCACCAAGGATTGTAAGAACACTACCCCTCCCCCGCCATCAAAAGATTGTCCGCGACCACCACTGTGGCCAACAGCCACAACTACCCCTCGGTGCCTACATGCCCCTCGTTTCGTCTTCTGCTTTCGAGTGTGTCCTGAGAATATTACTGACTTCTTCTTGTGCCGCGTGCCAGGGGATGGCAAGGACATGGTCATTCGTGACAAAATCTTCAGCACTATTACGCAAGTCTTCAAGCGCCACGGCGGCGTCACGATCGATACCCCCGTCTTCGAGCTCAAGGAGATTCTCGCCGGCAAGTATGGCGAGGACAGCAAGCTCATTTACGACCTGGCCGACCAGGGCGGCGAGATTTGCTCTCTGCGATACGACCTGACGGTGCCCTTTGCCCGTTTCCTCGCCATGAATAAGGACATTACCAACATCAAGCGCTACCACATTGCCAAGGTATACCGCCGCGACCAGCCTGCCATGACGAAGGGCCGCATGCGCGAGTTTTACCAGTGCGACTTTGACATTGCTGGCGTTTACGACCCCATGCTACCCGATGCCGAGGTGCTGCGCATCATCTGCGAGGTCTTTGAGGGCCTTGGCTGGGACAAGGCCTACACCATCAAGCTCAACCACCGCAAGATCCTCGACGGCATCTTCCAGGTCTGCGGCGTCCCCGAGGACAAGATTCGCACCATCTCCTCGGCCGTCGACAAGCTCGACAAGCTGCCCTGGGCCGACGTGCGCAAGGAAATGACCGAGGAAAAGGGCCTCGACGGCGACATTGCCGACCGCATCGGCGAGTGGGTGGTTCACAAGGGCAAGCACGAGCTGCTGGACAAGCTCCGCAACGACCCAAAGCTCTCGGCCAACGCCTCTATGCAGGCCGGCATCGCTGACCTGTCGCTGCTATTTCAATACCTCGAGGCCTTTGACGTGCTCGATCGCGTCTCCTTCGACCTCGGCCTCGCCCGTGGCCTCGACTACTACACTGGCCTCATCTACGAGGTTGTGACAGAGGGCTCGGCGCCCGAGGCCACGCCCGGCGCGGCGGCGGCGGTTGCTGCCCCGGCCCCGAAGAGGAGGGGCAAGGGTGGTGAGGATGATGACCGCTCCAATGACCCGACTGTCGGCGTCGGCAGTGTCGCCGCCGGCGGCCGCTACGATAACCTGGTGGGCATGTTCTCCGGCAAGAGCCAAATTCCTTGCGTCGGCATCTCCTTTGGCGTCGACCGCATCTTTTCCATCACAAAGGCTAGGATGGCCGCCGACAAATCGGCCACTCAAGTACGCAACAACGAGGTCGACGTCTACGTCATGGCATTCGGTGGCAAGGGCTTTGTCAACGAGCGCCTGTCCGTCTGCGCCAAGCTGTGGGAGGGCGGCATCAAGGTAATTGCACCCCACGCATTCTTACGCAACCACTTTCTTTTCAGCTACCAAATGTCGCAAACACAACACATATAACACGAGCACGCGCTAACATAACATTAATAGGCCGAGTTCCTGTACAAGGTCAAGCCCAAGGTACCGCAACAATTCAAGGCGGCCGAGGCCAACGGCGTGCCGTTTGCCATTTTCCTGGGCGACGACGAGGTCGCCCAAGGCAACGTCAAGATCAAGGAGATGGGCCTCCGCGACGGCCACCCCGAGAAGGAGGGCGTCCTTGTCAGCCTCGACAACATGGTCGGCGAGGTCAGGGCCCGACTGGAGCGCAAGAAGGAGCTGGAGCGCATCGTCCAGCAGGCTGAGGGTCTCCGGGTCGTCGACGGCATCAAGACGGAGGATGTTGCCACTACAGAAGACGCGGCGGCGGCGGGTGCGCCCAGCACGACACAATAGATGTTGGGTTAAACTGGAAGAAAGAGGGAGAATGAGGAATATAGTAAAATAAAAAAGGGAAGTCAGGCCGAGTAGACGAGTAAGATGGCCATGCGAGGCAGCAGACTCGAGAGAAAACAGGGAAAGACGCAGATAACCTCTATTGGCAAGATCGTCATAGCAAAACGCCGAATTAGGCAACAACGACATGGGCTCTTCAATGAATGATTCGTGATGCTGCATACAATGCACATGTAGCCAAACCGACACCGCCACTTCGCTGTCGTTTTACAGACGTACGTATAGCTTTCTCCAGTCTGCGACTGGCATCTTCCCTGCTGCCCTCTCCGCATATCCCGTCGCGGATCATCACATCTTGGAGGTGGGGGAGGGGGGCCTTTTTGTTCTTCGGTTGGGCCTTGTTTCGATGTTTTCGAGTCAGAATCTCAATTGCCAAAAACGACATGCCATGCATCCTTTTTTTTTGAATGCAACCCTCTCTGTGGAGCGAAAGAGGCAATCCCAAATTCTCTCGATTCACTGTTTGAATTGCCGTGTACAGAATTCTCGCATTCCTCTTTGAGCGACGGTTCCACCCGCCTAGGTTAAAAGGGGCGAAAACGGGCGTAACTGACTAAATAGAGTTGATGCAGGCAGTGAGCATACCTTCATTATGGTATAACTATTATCGTTTCTCAATTTAAAGCAGTCGATATTAGTCACCTCGGTGAAAGACTTTGTATGATGGTCTCGCAGGTTTGCATTCTTTCATTTTGGTCTGATCCATCCATTTTGGCCACCTTGCAGCTATATACAATCAAACATGCCACTGGTCTGATCTAATCTAGTTGGCCACCACAATGACTAAGAGAAAGAGCATGACGCGGTACTTTACGGATTCGGACAGCAGTGCACCTCAAATGGTGGTGTGATGACTGGAAAAAAAACTTCTTGTAGTCAAAAGAAAAAGCAACAGAACCCAGAGAAAGTGGTGCCATTTCCCAAATGAAATCCCTGCACCTTGCTGTGCGTTGTCAGTGCATAGCCAGAAGGGGGTGGGGGTTTTAAAACAATGCATCGTTTTGGATGGCAATATGGGTACCTACGGATCTGCGGAAAGTCAGCTCTCACCTTTTGCAGCAGCTTTGCAGTAGTTGCTCAGCATGCGACACTGCCGTGCCGCTTTGTTTTGTTACGCGTTTGCGAGCGCATCCGCGTGGCTGAACGTTCTTTTGATAATTTAACGTTATTTCATGGTCTTTGCATGTCTTGCATGAGGCACCAGAAATTGATCATTAGGGTCAGGGATGCGCTAAAACGCACTGCAGCCTGCAGGTTCCGTGTTAGACCATTAGCCTAGCTAGCGCTGTTCAATAAGTTCCATCCTTTTAGGTACTTTAACCGTTGGCTTAGGTACCTATTACTGGGAATACGCAACAGCCAAGCATAAAAGGCCCGCAAAGAGAATCTTCAGAAGCGGGCAATTGCCGTTTTCGTCACCAATAACCTGTCAACTATACTGTTATCAGCAACGGTAGAATACGGGAATGACAGTGCCTCTGATCAGTGAGGCTCTGACTGCGAGGGCCCATGGGACACGGACACTAGAGTTGCAGTGCGACAAGGCGTCGAGGGGATCTGTGCGTCAATTGTGCCTTTCCTACAGCACTAACTTACTAAAACGCCGATTCCAGTATGCAAGTACGGGAAGTGTCAGCAGACTCTGGCCTTGACCAGTTGGTGAACCGTTTGGGTACTGTATTTCGTCCCATGACGCGTGGCTGTCACCAAAGAGCGCCATGGCCTGCTCTAGTGCAGCTAGGTAGGCTAGATAAATAGGTACCTAGCCAGCTGCGCTGGTCTGGTATGCTCCAAGCTGAACATCCAGGAGGGTTGTTCATGCGAGTTTATTTCTTATTGTTGACATGCGGTCATCAATTGCTCGACACTAAGTGATCGACTATTGTTCTCCCACGTTTTTGCGGGTAACTAGTTTTGGCTTTGCACATCCATGCAGAGGAACAAGGCATTCAAGGGTCGAATCAAGGCCCACGGGCAAGAAAAAGACGTTTCCTTCCAAGCGCACAGGCCACGGACGAGCCAAGGGTTCGTGGTACTTGGACGTCGATGCTTTTGTCTCACATACATATCTGCTCGATCGTCAATGATCGCTTTCATCAGATTGCAACGGAATCTCGCAGCCTCGTTTCATGTATGATATACACTGTTCAAATCCATGTTCTCTGACGCCGACAGACACGATAAGTCGCATACAGCGGAGAAGAGCGCGCGCGCTTTGATAGCTATGACAGGGTGCCGGTGAAGCCATAGCTACAGCTGCCTTGTACTTATGCCATGCAGCCAGCACAGGTGTATCGAGTTAGTATGCAGGTAATGCCATGGATATTGACTCTGGCAACAAACCTGATCTTTGTGCACAGTGCACGAGACTCTTGATCTATCAGTATTCGGCACCTGCCAATTGTCCACAACGTTTCAATGCCTACTGAGGACTTGTCACGGATTGACTCACTTGGGTGGTGATGGAGCTCCCTGCTGTACTCCGTAGTCCACGCCCGAATGTACTTGCCTGCTTTCCCTTTCTATACTGCTTCCAAGTCGCATACTTCGAAGCAACAGATCGGATTCGGAAACAGCATCGACTCTGGCTTGCAGTGTTTTCGTCGAATTCCGAGGATACATAGGCGCGGCTTGCTTTCGCTGCGGTCTCAAGTGCATTAGTGACATTGATGGCGCCGTCCATGATGGAGCAGTACCATTTTGCGACAGCCGCCGAGTGGACACTTCTCCATCACAATTCGAGGCTTGGTGGTTGCGTTCCGTGTTGTATATTGGGGCTTGCAAGCAGTTTTCGTCCCCGGACCTTGGTCCATGCCCCCCCCCCCACGGCTAGGAAGCCGTGCAGCTGTGTAGCTTTCCTAGCTTTCCCCTTGTCCCAGACCTTGCGTTTCACCAGCACCTTCTCTTAAAAGGCGCCCCTGTCCGGTACCCTGTGTGACACTTAGCAGCGTACATTATTGCATCTCGATATACAAAACTTTGTTTGCCTCTTTGCTTTTCCCGCGAGGCAAAGAATCGTGCTGCCCACGCTCTTCAACGTCTTATATTCTGTTCCACCAGCGGCTGCCTGCAGCTCGTCGAGAACACTCGCTTCTTCGTGCTTCTTCGTGCATGTTGTGCGCGTCGTGTGTATCATTAGCAACGGTTCGAGTCAGCTGACGACACGGGACACGAAATTTTGAGACCTCTATCTATTCAATCTCGCGAATCTCTGCAACTGTTCTACCGTTCAATTTTGTTTGTCTCAAAGCGTTCTTGACACTCGCACACCCCGCGTTTACGCCTGCCAGCCGTCAGCTGCTAGCACTTACAAGACCACCTTCCGCCCTTTGCCTTCTTTTGCCTTCAGCCCTTCGCCTTCCGTCAAGGATAGCAATCTCTCTTCTTCGCTCAAGACAGACTTTGCTTCCTTTTTTGGCCGTGGTGGCAAGACCAACCACCATGGGATCGACAATGGTACCACGCCGAGAGGCTTCTTTGATGGAGGCCGAGCAAGAACCCCTTCAAACCTGGATTGCTTCACAACACGCTCGAATGACAAACAGACGACCCGCTGCAATGTTTCTACCCGCGCTAAAATCCATACCATACACACAGTCAGAGTGGAAGAAAACACTAGCTGAATTGAAGCGAGATTATAGCAACAAGAGATATCGTCCTTGCTCCTCTCGCTGTATTGAGCTTCTCATAAATGTTCGGACTCGAGTATGTTATCATCCCGACGTGATGTGGTTGCATTTTTCTCATGGTATTAACTTGATATAAGGATAACGTCCAGCCTGCATACTTGATCTATTTACATTTTTACGCGGCAACGTCCCTTGAGATGCAGGCGCGAAACCTACATGCTGGCTCGTCTCACCGTCTCAAGCTTCTCGAGGAGGCCCGCGAGCATTACAACTTGGCTTCTCAAGAATCCAAGGCTGCCGATGAACAACCTCTGCAGACTATCTTACGGCCCGCGTCGCCTTCTTCCGGCCTCCCCTCGCCCATCGAATCCTGTCTCTCACACGAGTCCGCTTCCACAAGAATGTCGTCTCCCACGCCTTCGGCAATCTCCAATAAGCAGACTCCCATCAAAAGGAAGAAAAAAGTTGCTTTTGCTGACGAGCTGGAATATTGTCCTGGCGTTCGGCCAGATTCGCCAACTCTCGGCTTCTCAGATCCAGGCAGTGGACGCTCATCACCGTGTCACGACATCCCTCTTGATCCTCTACCACCTTCTGTACAAAGCATGCCTGATACCTGTCCAATGTTCTCCCCGCCGTCAAGTGTAAACGGAGACGAGACTCCGCAGGAGATACCCGATGAAGAGCTTCCCAAGTCAGAAGCACGAGAATCCCTCGAGAGTTACTGCACAATCTTGTCCAGTATCCAGCGCCAAATATCATCTCATATCGTTGCTATTGACAAAGAGATTGCAATTGCTCTGACGTCCAAATCATGCGTGCCAGCCGATGAGGAGATGCGCGCCCTGGAACTTCGCTCTCGGATCGAGAGACTGCGCGCTAATGGCTGGCAACGCAAGCGTTTCGATGTGAAGCGCTACGAGGAGTTTCGCGAGCAAGTAACGGCCGACATGGTCATTTGACATTTAAAGTACCGTTGCTCGCCATGACCTTTTTTTAAGAGAAAGGGGGACCAGCGAGTTTTGATAATGTGTCACCTTGGAGATATTACGAATTATGTGAAATGTTGTTTTCTTTCTTTTGCTACAAATGAGGATGCCGGATCGGCTTGCAGCGATATTGATTTGGAAACGATAACAAGAATATAATATATAATATCGGGAATTTGTCAGATAGCTGGCCCGGCAGCAGAAATAAACATAAACAGGCAAGGGAGCAAATTGAGACAAGAAATGAATAATTCAGC
Organism: Beauveria bassiana ARSEF 2860; assembly: GCF_000280675.1. Lineage (NCBI taxonomy): Eukaryota > Fungi > Ascomycota > Sordariomycetes > Hypocreales > Cordycipitaceae > Beauveria > Beauveria bassiana. The sequence continues at coordinate 1,101,912 of NW_007930837.1, read as the reverse complement.
GACGGGAAAAGCTGCTCTTCCCTTAACACCATGTTCAATCACAATAAAGACAACATATGAGAGACTGCCCTTATAAGGGTACATGATCGACAAGTTCTCACACAATTTTATCTCGCAGCATCCTGCCTGGTTATATAAACGATCCAAACACCCCCCTTTGGATGCAAGCCCTCTCTCCCACGCCCGCTGCCTCCCTGATCACGACGAGTGATGTTGAGTGTTGAAGCTACGACGGCGGGCCTCTTGCACGAGATCCTCGTCCGTCTGCAGCGCGGCCTCCCTCTTGGCCTTTTCTTCGCGGACCTTGGCAAGAACAACCTCACGAAAGACGGCACCGCTCCTAACGGTTTCCTTAAGGGAGGGCTTCTTGGCCTCGCCGGCGCCGGCGCCGCCACTGCTGCTGCTACCACCGCTCGACACGCTGATTCCGGAGAAGGCCTTGGCGAGGCCGCCGCTTTCGACGTTTTGCGCGGCATCCTGCAGGTCGTTATCGTCATCATCGTCGTCGGCCTCGTGGCGGAGGCGTGCGATGCGCTTCTGCAGCTGAATGGCGAGGATGGCCTTCTTGAGCTTGGCGCGGGCCTCCTTGGCGCGGCGCAGCTCGGGAAGCAAGTCGTGCTCGGTGGCGTTTTCGCCACTCAGCCAAATGTGTCGCAAGGCTTCCTGCAAGGCGGTGGTTAGTGGATGAAAGGAGACGGTTGTTGGCTTGAATGAGGAGCGGAAACTTTACTTGGCTGGTAGCACGCTTGTCGGGGTCGGGAACGATGAGGCAGCGGATAAAGTCCTTGGCGTCTTCGCTGACGTCCTTCCAGTATCGCTCGTGAAAGACGAGAGAGCCCTGGGTACACTCCTCGAGCAGATCGGCTAGGGTTTCGCTGCGGAAAGGCGAGTAGCCGCAAAGAAGCGTATACGTAATGACACCCATGGACCACATGTCAACGGGTTTGCCGTGGCCTTCCCTGTTCATGACCTCGGGTGCGGCATAACCAAACGAGCCAGCCATGGTCTGGAGAGTCTCCTCCTTGTTGTCAAGTGTCTTTGCGATGCCGAAATCGGCAAGAACCAAGTCGGAAGCGGGATCCTTAGTAACATACAACAGGTTCTCGGGTTTCAAATCTAAGATCGAGTAGCGTTAGTTGGGTTGAGATAGAGGTCTCCGATTCTGGCACAGGCTGAAGTGTACCTCTGTGGACGACTTGGTTGTCGTGTAGGTAGTTGACAGCTGTAAGGACCTGCTTAATTGTCTGAGACGCATCCTTTTCTGTGAATTTGCCTTGATCGCAAATGCGGTCAAATAGCTCGCCACCAGTCGCGAGCTGCGTGACAATGTAGAACTTGTCCTGCCAAGGTGTCAGCGATATTGGCCGAGCGGAAAGTGTATTCTACTTCGATTGAGGTCCGGGAGCGTGTACCTTGGACTCGAACCAATCGACGAACTTGACAATGTGCGGGTGCTTGAGTCGCTGGAGCATATCAAGCTCGTCATATACCATCTTTTCATTGCCCTTGACATTTTTCTTGAGAATAATCTTGATGGCGACCTTGCCGTTTGGGCCGTCAGCCTCACGGACGACGCCATAGGTTCCGGCGCCGAGTGTCTTGCCAAACTTGTATTTCGATCTTGAAGCATACGTGTTAGAGTATTGGTCGACGCAGCTCGATAGGAGCTCAAAGGGCGTACTTTTTCTCGTAGCTTTCGGGCTGGCCGCCCAGCTTGTGTAGCATGCCGGCGACTATACGAGATGGTTTGTTCAGCTGAGCGTTTCATAGAAGCAAAGACACGCAGAGAGCTTGCGCTTTCGAGCGCATACTGCGCGGAAAAATTCAAGGGCGACATACAACTCATTCTGGCCGGGCTGCTTGTGTTTGATTTTGTTGTGGCGGGGTATCAAGGAATCGACCGAGGAATTGCGACCGTAAGGTCTAGCCTTGATAGTTAATGGACGTAGTAGGACTGCTAGGTTTAGTCGTCGTAATGCGAGAGCGAGGTGGGAGACGACCAGATCAAGACCTGCTTCGTATACACGCAGGTCAAGAGTACAAGAAAAAAAAAAGAGTTTGGTAGAACAGTCAGGTTCAGAAGTTAAGTACAAGGTGCTGGGGTCGTTGCGAGCGTCACAGGGAAGCGCCCCTCCTTGGAGGCCCGCTCAGCCGCCCGGCCCCTCTTGGGCAATCGTGTGTTGGAGTGCGACATGGCTTGCGCCCCGTAGCCCTGTGTTAGTTTTGTTTGAAAATGAAAAGGATGAAAAAAAAAAAATTAATAGAAACAATAGATCGAAAATGAGTCTTTGAGCTCAAAAGGCCGGATGCGCATTTGGTCAATACAATGCCAGTGGTCAGGCATGATTCGACAGCGTAGGTATTACGAAGTAGCAGGGTATAAGTTGGGTACGCACAAGTGATTTGAAGCTGACCGTGGCTCACATATTGCTTGTACAGCTGGTAGCTTCATTTCAGCTCAGCCACGGCCAGGGACCACCTGGGTGGGGAGCCATGGTGGCTCAGCAAGGCCATTCGAGGCCTTCCTGCAGCAGCCGGAAAAGATTGTACCTAACCCGCGTGCTTGCACGTTTTTGCTTCTTTAATATTGTATTTAGACTCTTGATCTATGATCTCGATGCGTCGATTCTCCGTCTTTCGGATCCCAGATTCGGACTTGAGAGCATATTGCGAGGAATCATGAACTTAGCACCGCAGCTGGCCGACCGACTAGGTACAGTAGTGAGGCTTTCAGTGGATAGAGGTAGCCCGAAATGATGTCCCCTGTTCTGCTTTACTACCTACATCACGAGCAGTAGCCTTGGCTAACGCTTCGTAAATGATAATTCGTAGACGATGTCTATCCTGTCACGTTCAAACGACACCATTCTGCAATTAATACCCAACTACATAGTTACCTGAGGTACTGTGCGTACTACCTACCTACCGCCCCCACCCCCGCCTCTGTCTAAGCCCATCATCCGTCGTCTGCTTCCACAATACGGTGACATGTATGTCCAGAAAAACACAACACTGGTGTCATGCATACATTCTGCCTTGAGTGACACTTCAGATTAGTTGTGAATGCTGTCGCTCTGTAGCACCTCGTTGCAGCATGACCATCGTGACCCACCACGCGCTGTCACCACTCTGAAATAAAAAAGCGCCCACCCGCCTGTTGGTCTGACTCGCCTTCTTCATCTGCTCTTCTGCGTGCACTGCCCTGCAGCTACATTACCTTCATCTCTATTCGCGACTGCCAGCATCGACCTGATACCATCTAATCGTATCCCTCTATCGACAGCCCACTAGCATGGCATCGCTGCGAGCAAATCGGGTGGCGAAGGAACGCCAAAAGGTGCCCATCATACTATTTCCGTATCATTTGACCAGCGCATTCGGCTAACCGCGCATCTGAAAGATTGCCAAGCAGGGACTGCCGCCCGGTCTTGAACTAATCTCGGGCGAAGACATGCGAGAGTGGCAGTTTGACATTCGCGTGCTCGACGGCAACCCCCTCTATCACAATCAGATATTCAGGCTCAAGATTGCCTTTGGCGACGCGTATCCTATCGGTTCGTCTTCACCAGTACGCCCAGTCAAGGCGCATTGGCGACAGCAGCTAACACGCTTCCTTAACAGAGCCTCCAGAGGCCACATTTGAACTCGGGCCAGCTCGTCCCATCCCGATTCATCCGCATATCTACTCGAACGGCATCATCTGCCTGGACTTGCTGGGCAATCAAGGCTGGAGCCCGGTCCAAAGTGCAGAAAGTGTCTGCATGAGCATTCAAAGCATGCTGACGAGCAATGCGAAAAACGAGCGACCACCCGATAATGACCAATTTGTCAAGGGCAATCGTCGTCGCCCTCGTGACATCGATTTCGTCTACCACGATAATACCGTTTAAGCTCGGTCGTTGTAGACCATTTCGTCAAGGCTTCCGGCTGGTCCTCGCCTCACGATTTATGATTATACAATACCGTTCAAGCGTTCCGTCTATACAGTTACCGCATATTGGGCTTTTTTTTTTTGATTTTTTTTTCTTCATTTGCAAATATGCTCCCCGTGTGCGGCCTTTCCTAGCAACTGTTTGTCACGGTGCTCGCAACCGCGGGTCAGGCACACAACACCAGGCAGCGACGTATCAGCGCAACCTGTACATTATCACCGAAGGATAGCATCTAAACCTCAACGTAAATCGTAAATCTAGACATATATCTGTGACCAGGCAAGATTGCGGAAGAAATAAATAAAGGGGAGTGCTAGTATGTTCTTATGCCAATGACGTCTAGTGGGGTGACGCGCCCAGCCGACCCCCCGCGAAGCTCTAAGTTTCACCGACGCTAATAATCGCGTAGCTGGGCAGCTCACCAACCTTCATTCAACAGCGATAAACTGCCACCTAGCTGTCTGAAAGCGCTGCCAACGATCGCGGTGAGCTGCCATGGCTCCTCGAATAGAGTTCAATACTGAACAGATCCGCGGCAAAGCTCGAAGGGACTTACTCTACCTTCTTGAAGGCGTACGGCTGACCCGATCCTCGACCCCAGCCACTGCTGCTCAGCCTGCCCGGTACTCGAAGAGCTAGCTAACCGTCAGCGTTGCAGGTTCGCGGCAAGAAAAATCTCGTCTTTGATCGCAGCTTAGTAGGTCCTATCGGGCTTATTGTCAAGGTTGCCACGCTCCAGGAATATGGAGTCGACAAGTTCTTTGTGCTGGAAAACAACAACGTCGACGCCAGCCAGCACAATGTCGTTTTCATCGCCCGAGGCGAATGCGCTCGGCAAGCTGATGCGATCGCGAGTATGTCCAATCACTGAGTCTGTATCACAGAAGAGAGACGACTGACTGGGCTGTGAACAGAGCAGATAAAACGAGTACAACGTGAAAGCCAAACGACTCATGAATTTCACGTCTGCTGGGTCCCACGTCGCACCTTGGTTTCCGATCAGATATTCGAAGAAGCCGGCGTTCTTGGCGATATCAATGTTTCTGAGGTTCCACTCTCATTCTTTCCTTTGGAGAAAGATGTACTATCCCTGGAACTCGACGATGCCTTTCGAGACCTCTACCTCTACAAAGACATCACACCCAATTACTTATTAGCCAAAGCGCTTATGGACATTCAGCAGATTCATGGCTTGTTTCCGAGAATCATTGGCAAGGGCGATAATGCAAGAAAGGTGGCCGATCTTTTGATTCGTATGCGTCAAGAAGCATTGGCGGCCCAATCTGGTGACGGTACAAACCGCGCCAAGCTAACACCCAGCATGACCAACGAGAGCGTCATCATTATCGACCGTGAGGTCGACTTTGTCACACCGCTTCTGACTCAGTTGACGTACGAAGGCTTGATCGACGAGCTGTTCGAGATCCAACATAACCAGACCAAAGCGGACACCACGATCGTGGGACCAGGGGCTCAGTCATCGAATACATCGCAGAACCGAAAGCGTAACATTGTGCTGGATGGCAGCGATAAGCTGTATGGGGAGCTTCGTGATTCCAATTTTGCGGTTGTCGGCAATCAGCTCAATAAAGTCGCTCGTCGGCTGCAGCAGGTGCAAAGTGATTACGAAGCCAAGCACAAGACCAAGACACTTGCCGAGCTCAAAGACTTTGTTAGTCAATTGCCTGGATACCAGCAAGAACATCAAAGCGTTCGCCTTCATACGGGTCTTGCGGAAGAAATTATAAAGCATACAAAGAGCGACCAATTCATCGGCCTGCTAGAGGTGCAGCAGAACCTTGCTGCTGGAGCAGATCCATCTTCTCAGCTCGACGGCATTGAAGAGCTTATAGCAAGAGAAGCACCCATTCGCGAAACCTTACGGCTGCTTTGTCTATACTCTTGCATATCCGGCGGCATCAAGCCAAAAGACTTTGATCAGTTCAAACGCCTCATCTTGCAAGGTTACGGCTACCAGCACATGCTCACTCTTAACAACCTAGAAAAGCTGCTGCTTTTTCTTTCTCGCTCGTCTCCTCTGGCGGGAATGATACCCATGGCAGCGAGCGCTGGTACTACCGGCACGAAAACCAATTACACATACCTTCGAAAGCAGCTCCGCCTCATCGTTGACGAGGTCAAGGAGGACGACCCAAAAGACATCGCATACGTGTACAGTGGTTATGCTCCACTATCTATCCGACTTGTCCAGTGTATCCTACAAAAACCCTATCTACAATCCATCACCAAGGGAAATAGTGCGGCCAATGCTGGCAGCGCCGTGCCAGCCAGCGGATCCCAAGGCTGGCACGGATTCGACGAGGCTGTTAAGCATGTTCGTGGTGAAACCTTCTACGAAACTCAGAAAGGGGAGGATAAAGCTGTGAAGGCGCGTGCTCTTCTCTCTGGCACTGGCAATAAACAGACGGTGTTTGTGGTTTTCGTCGGAGGCATAACTTTTACCGAAATCTCTGCTCTGCGATTCATCGCGAAGCAGGAAGAGGGTAAGTATTATGTCTGGTCACTTTGAAAACCAAAATGACGCTAACGACTGTTTCTAGAACGACGGAAAATAGTCATCTGTGCTACTTCCATAATCAGCGGCAACAGGATGATGGATGCCGCCATTGAGAAGGCATCATACGTCAAGGAGGAAGACGAGTGTACTTCCTCGTCATGATTTTCCATTATTGTGTATAGTAAGCATAGCAATCGAACATTCATCGTTATTAACGCCGCTTTTATTTAGAAGACTTCTGTCCTGCGATTTGCCATATTACCGCGATCGTCGAGTCAATGGGTCACACATCGCGGCGAGAGACACAGCTTCGGAGCCCTGTAAATTCCTTGCTCTCCTTGGTTGATTTTTTCAGCAATGAGCTACTTCCTTGGATGTTGCGAAGTTCCTCTTACCTCGAGTGCGTTCGTACGCCTTGCCGGCTCTGTAAAGCCCGAAACGGCAAGATTAGGGAGCCGCCCCACTACCGTGGCAAGCATGATTCGATGATGCCGCTGCACGTGACTCAGCACTTGACAGTAGTTTCGGCGACCTGAGGGGCTTCACAGACGCTGTAATTCTGGAAGCCATCTATCTCTATGCGTCTTTAAGGAGCATATTTGTGGAATTCCTGTGAGTTCCTTCGAATTCGTGGGCTGTAAGATTCGAATCGATGCTATAACTGCCCGTTCCAAGAGGCCAGTCTTCGAATCGAACTATATCCCAGCAGAGTCGCACCAAGTGAGTGACATTGGATCGGCTTATATGTGAGCCAGAGTGAGACTGTACGTGGCTAATCTGCGTGCAATCATCAGGATCAGGGTCTGCGTTTATTTTGCCCCATGATCATACCAAGCGTCCTGTCGTAACCCTGCGCGGCGAAGCACATACGAACTCTCACAAGCGCTGGCCTACAGGCGCAAGCTGATATATTACCCAGCATCTGCATCTACCCAGCTTCTGCGATACCATGTCTGCGTGGCGCCAGAATGGAAACAGATCCTCATAGCGAAAATAGGGCGGGACCTGAAAATGGCCATGTGCTGCAAGCCTGTGAAACACGACCGATGGATTCACTATCAGTCCTGAGCAACGTCGCCACGGCAGCGCAGGCCCGGCACGACATCCCGCCCGGCAGCACGCGAGCTCAAGATCCAACTACGTATGCTCAAAATAGTTTTTATGGGCCCATCTCTATAGCTGAGGCTTCTGCAGAGATGAAAGGCCGAGGAATGGTCCTAAGTACCGTCAGCTCACCGCCCAGCCACCAATTGTTCAGGTAAGCGGTTCTCATTGTAAAGTCAACATCTTGTGTTGTATCCTAATTATTCTTCAGTAAAATTAAGATCGAGAAGCCGGACTGCGAGGTGCCCATACCGTCTTTTCACAATGGCGCAACGGAATCTTTCGCCTCCGATATGTCTGATCTCTCATCTCGTCAATCATCCTTTTCTAGTAAAGCGACGACGCCGGCTGATAATGATACCCCGAGAAAACGTACATCCGACATCTCAACCCCTACGATACCTCAGCGCAGTTTTTCAAACGATGGCGACCGATTAGACTTCATCGTTCAACCTAAATCGTCCATTCCTAGAGATATGCCGTCTTCGCAGTATGCAACTGAGTGCATCGTCGCAGCAGAAAATTCGAGACTGAATCCCTATGCTCTCCATAGCGAAGAGTATTTTCTTCTACGCCATCACATATCTAACGCTCAGGTGACCACGTACCTGAATGTGAGGAATAGTATCCTGCGCCTCTGGTTGCAAAAGCCCTGGCAGGGGGTTTCGAGGGAAGAAGCCGTTGGGTGTGCAAACGCTCGTTGGTTTGATGCTGCCAATGTGTGCTACAATTGGCTTGTTCGCCGGGGGTATGTCAATTTTGGCTGTCTCGACTTGGGGCGTCTTGCGACGAAGGCGAGGTACCAGAAACAGATCAGCAAAAGGAGAACAGTCGCAATTGTAGGAGCTGGCATCTCGGGCTTATCATGCGCTAGACAATTAGAAGGATTGTTCAAGCAATACGCGAATCGATTCTACGACCTCGGCGAAGATATACCCAAAGTCTCGCTCATCGAAGGGAGAAGCCGTATTGGAGGCCGAGTCTACTCCCGTCAACTTAGAAGTCAGCCTCCGTCACCTATGGGTGGCTTTGATAACAAACGATGCACTGCAGAGATGGGTGGAATGATTATTACTGGATTTGATCGCGGCAATCCTCTCAACGTCTTAGTACGTGGCCAGCTTTGTTTGCCCTATCATGCCCTCAAAGCCGAAACCACAATCTATGATAGCGATGGGAAGCCGGTAGACGCCGAGCGTGATCAGTTGATCGAAAGACTATACAATGATTGCCTCGACCGTGTTAGCGAGCACAAGTACAAATCAGTGGCTGCGACGTTGATACAAGGCAACCGCGATTTGCTAAATGAAGGCAAAGACAGCCCAATAGATGGGTCCAAGAGCATCGCTCAAAGCGAAGAGATCGCAGCCAGCCAGGCTAGCGAATCAGAGCAATTACAGCAGAATGTCGGAGACGTTGTACCAACGATACCCGTGTCCTCGGACAAACTGACTGGACGGGTGTATTCCGAGCCCGGCGTACCTGCGGCCTCAAAAGCCTCCGAGAAGGCGGTGTCTATGGGTTGGACGCTCAAGCAAGGCATAGATACGGAAAAGGACCTGGACCTTGGCCATGCTGTCCACGACCCTGACTCAACCTTGGGTTCGGTGCTCGATGATGCTATCTCCCAATACAAGTCTTTGGTTGAATTGAATGCATTGGATCACAGACTGATGAATTGGCACATCGCCAATCTCGAATATAGCAACGCGACGAACCTGCATAATCTTAGTCTTGGTCTATGGGACATTGACGCTGGAAATGAGTGGGAAGGTAGTCATACAATGGTCGTTGGCGGGTATCAGAGTGTCGCGCGGGGTTTGCTCCATTGCCCAACCCCTTTAGACATCACAGCTAAGTCGCCTGTGAAGCGAATTAGCTACCAAGCGGATACGTTTGCCGGACCAGCGAGCATCGAATGTGAAGACGGGAAAGTGATGGAAGCCGACTCCGTCGTATGCACGGTGCCACTCGGAGTCTTGAAACATGGCGATATCGAGTTTGATCCGCCTATGCCTGACTGGAAAACTCAAGCTGTTGAAAGACTAGGCTTTGGTATTCTCAACAAGGTAGTCTTGGTCTACGATAAGGTGTTTTGGGACTCGGATAGACATATTTTTGGAGTTTTGAAAGACGCCTCGGATCCGCAAAGCACGTCACAACATGCATATCGTGCTAGCCGCGGCCGCTTCTTTCAATGGTTCAACGTTACAAACACCACGGGCATGCCCTGCCTGATTGCCTTGATGGCCGGAGACGCTGGCTTCGACACAGAGACTTCAAGCAACAAAAGCTTAATCAGCGAAGCCACAAAAACTCTACAAAGCATTTTTGGCCCGGATGTGCCACACCCACTGGAGGCAGTAGTGACGCGATGGGGATCTGACCCTTTCACAAGAGGCAGTTACTCGTCGGCGGCGCCGGATATGCAGCCCGAAGACTACGATAGCATGGCAAGGCCAGTGGGCAACCTCTTCTTTGCTGGCGAGCATACCATCGGCACCCACCCAGCAACTGTCCATGGCGCCTATCTGTCAGGCTTGCGAGCGGCTTCGGAAGTTCTGGACAGAATTTTGGGTCCGATCGAAGTACCAACGCCGCTGATCCTGCCGCGCGACTCCTTGCTCCTCCAGAAGCGGAAAGAAGCCGCCAAGGATCCTCGTCAAGCACGCATCGATGCATATGAAACAGAGGCTTGGAATCATGTGCAGTCCAAAATTGGGGAGCGGCCCGTTGCGCCAGGCAAGGTGGCTGGCAACGCGTATCTTCTCTTCAGCAAGATGTACTTTGACGAGGCGCGCCGGCGCTGCGAGGAGAACCGCAAGGTGGGCAGGACAAAGGCCATGCCCAATGAAGTGCGCGTCATGACCTCGCGTATGTGGAAAGAGGCATCGGAGGAGGTCCGTAGACCCTTCGAGGAGCAGGCCGCCGAGCAGAAGCGGGCATATGCCGAAGCTGTGGCCAAGCACGCGCAAGAGGTTGGAAAATGGGACCTCGAAGCCATTGAGATCCGGGCGGCCTATGACAGGAGCAATCCTTTTGCGCCGGAACTCGGCGACGCCGCGGCCGGTTCCGGAGGCCGGACGCCGCTCACGCCAAAGAGCCGTCGCGCTCGAAACGTGAGCTATGCGGAAGATAACGACAGCGACATGGAGCTTTAGGCGGCGACGACGGATGTATTTTTTTGGGTTCGTCTATTTTTTGCCCCTTGTTTCCCACTATGATAATGTGTATATATCCACTGTTGCGGCTTTGGCGTTTTACTGGCGTTGGAATTCGCGCATGATATTCATATTTTTGTATTCTGAATATTCGGTACACGGCAAGGACAAAGGTTTCTGCAACGGGGCGTAGATGATAGCTTCCACGTCCAGCCTCGATCGTCTAATAGAGCTTACAGGCACCGTATTGCAAGCACATCAGTGTTCATACAATGCGGTCGTATTTTTTTGTTGCTAGCTGGCAACATGTGCGAAATGGTGATGTACTAAGGAATTTATTGAGGCTTTGATACACGGGGAACCCCCATAGCGGGCGAGACCTCTAGAGATTGGTACAAAGGGAATCTTTTCAAAGTTATGATTGCACCTCCAGCATTTACATGTCCTCCGAGGCAGTGGCACCGGTGATAATTTCGACAAGTTCGCCGGTAATGACGGCCTGTCGGGTACGGTTGTAGAGAATCTGGTACTTGCTGATCATCTCACCAGCGTTCTTGGAAGCGTTCTGTGGGATCGGTTGTCAGTAAATGGCGCACCAAAGCATTGCACACCTTTGAGGCAGATTGGGAATGAGCTTACATCCATTGCGTTGCGACGCGCAGACTGCTCGCAAGCGTGGCCCTCAGCCAGAGCCCAGTAAAGAGAGTTGGCAAGGCTGTACTCGCGCAGGTTCTCGAGAACCGAGTCGTCGACCTCGAACGAGGAGATGTTGGCTGGCATCTGATTAGCTTGGAGGATTTACCTCTGGTTACAGAACAAGGAACAAGACATACGGGAAGCGAGAATGGCCTCCTCGGAAAATGCCTCAATGAAGGTAGGCTCATAGCTGGAGGCGTTGATGAAGCGGTTGTACAGAATCTTGACGTCGGTGTAATCCTTGGGTAGCATGATGATCTGGTCGGCAATGGCCTGGGCGTCGGCAAAGGTAGGGATGTCCTTGCCAACGCCAGCAAAGGAGAGCTGGATAGATTCGGCGCTGGTACGGGAGAGCTGCGCACGGCACTTCTCGCCGATGATGGCCAGGTCGAATTGCTCGCCCTCGGCCTGGAGACGGCGGAGGAAACGGCTCATTCCAGAGTGAATAGCGCCACAGAGGCCCTTGTCGGACGAGCAGACGATGACCAGGGTCTTCTTCTCGCCCTCGTTGAGGGCGGCCGTCTCGGCCTGCTTGAAGACCTCGTTGGACGTTGCGCCGTAGGTGCGGGAGTCGTTCATGCTGCGGGTAGCGCGGGTGAGCTTGGTCGAGGCAACAATCTTCATGGTCGAGGTGATCTTCTGAATGTTCTTGATGGACTTGAGGCGGCCCTCAATTTCACGAAGGGTAGCATAGGTAGCTGCGCTGCTGGGACCGGCCGGGGCAACTCTGTATCACCGCCGCGCGTTAGCAAGTAAATGAATAAAAGATCATGGCCGGCTCAGTTTGCATTCTCCAGCTTCCCGGGTGGTTTGTATGCGCCGAGCGCCATGGAATTGCTGCGTTTTGCCGAGTTCGTCGGAGCTTGCTTCGGGCCTTCTGGCTGCTCCCCCAAATTTCCTGACTGAGGCAGTTCCGTAACTTACCGAGTCGAGGTGACCGCGGCGCGGACGGCAGGGCGGGCCGCTCTGGACAGCATCTTGGCAGAGTTCGAGAAGTCGAGTGAAACCTCAAGCGAGCGGTGACCCAATTGATGGCGCTTCTCGGATCAATTGACGTAGGGGGGGAGGATCGTGGTTCGGGTGGTTGAGGTGGATTCAACTGGCTCGTTTTGCTCACGTCGCTATTTTCCCGGCAAATTGGCGGGCTTACTGAGTCACGTGACCCACCTGCGGCCAACGGCGCTGGCTCGCTGTGGCAGGTCCTCGCAGAGCGATCTCACTCGATTCCAGGCTTCACCCAAAACTCTACTCCTGCATTTCCTTACCTCTCCCGTGCAAGGTGGCCTTTCTGAACTCCCTCTTCACCTGCACTAGGCGTGGAGGGGCCTATTTTCCCCATCTTATTCCTACTTCTCTCGCTTCTCGCAACAGAATTGCTCTGCATCCGGTTTCGCAGCTCTCTTTTAGGCCAAACCACACCTTAGTTTCCTCGTCAAAAGCCGCGCTGGTAAAGATGGCTTACAGCAGCTCCGACGACGAGAGGCCTCTCGCTAGGCAAAACGGTCACGGTACGTTTTCTTCACTGCCTTAATTTAATGAGTTGTGCAAATTTCTCTTATGTTACTATTGTCCTACGCGCTTTGCGACACGTCGGAAGATTCTTCTTTCTCCTTCTCCGTAAATCGCCTCGAGGATTTGCCACAAACGCGCCCACTAACCAGCACCCTCATACAGTTTCGGCTGCAAAAGTCACCGCATCGATGGACAAGGCTCTCGATCGCTCAGTACCCAAGTCCTCCGCCGGTGGCGAAGGCATCCTTGTTCCACACAGCAAGGCGGACGCGATGGACATCGACAGCCCTCCCAACAACAAGCGCAAATCCCGCAAGTCGATCACAAAGATTGACTACAAGGATGGCTCGGACAGCGACGGTGCACCTCTGGTAATTTGACAGCCAGCGGCTGGTTTATGCTTCGCGACTTTCTTTACTGACCAGACTGCCCCAGGCCAAACGACAAAAATCCAAGAAGGCTCTAGAGTCTGATTCCGATGATGAACCCATCGGCAAATCAAGGTCCAACAAGCCCACTCCTCGCAAGGCCGTCGATGATTCTTCCGATGATGACATTCCGCTGGGCAATCTTGCCAAGAAAAAGGCTGCCATAGAGCATGCAGCCGCGAAAGAGGCCCAGGCCATACGTGCTCAGGATAAAAAGAAGAAGGCCACGCCAAGGAAGAGCGTTAAAGACGAGTCCGACGACGATGCGCCTCTGGCTAAATCGTCTGCAACCAAGCGACAATCCAATGGCGTCGCCGCCAAGCGGAAGTCGAACGGCGTAAAGAAGGAAGAGTCTGATTCTGACGCTCCGATCTCGAAAAAAGCCAAGGCTCCCGCAGCAGTCAAGAAGGGCAAATCAACCCCTGCGAAAGACACGAAAAAGGCTGCCAAGGCAGAGGAAGAGGAAGAAGAAGGGTACGAATGGTGGAATGCCCCCAAGCCCGAGGACGACTCCATTAAATGGCAAACACTGGAGCATAACGGCGTTTTGTTTGCTCCTGCCTATGAGCCTCTCCCGAAGCACGTCAAGCTCAAGTATGATGGCCAAGACGTGACTCTGCCTCTCGAAGCCGAGGAAGTGGCTACTTTCTGGGTGGCCATGATGACGCCTGCGTCGTCTCACCACCTCGAGAATCCTACTTTTCGACAGAATTTCTTCCATGATTTCTCCGAAATCATCAAGAAGGCGGGTGGTGCTAAGAACGCCGCTGGCGAAAAGGTAGCGATCAAGAGTTTGGACAAGTGCGACTTTGGAAAGATGTACGACCACTGGCTAGCGAAGACGGAGGCCAAGAAGAACAAGAACTTGTCCAAGGTTGAGAAGGAAGCTGCGAAGGCCGAGAAGGACGAATTGGAGGCCCCCTTCACCCATTGTCTTTGGGATGGAAGAAAACAAAAGGTTGGCAACTTTCGTGTTGAACCGCCGAGCTTGTTTCGTGGTCGAGGCGAGCACCCCAAAACTGGCCGTGTGAAGACGCGGGTCTGGCCCGAGCAAATCACAATCAACATTGGCAAGAAAGCGAAGGTTCCAGAGCCGCCGAAGGGCCACAAGTGGAAGGCTGTTCAGCATGACCAGAAGGCTACCTGGCTTGCTATGTGGCAAGAAAACATCAACGGTGCCTACAAGTACGTTATGCTGGGAGCTGCCAGTGATGTCAAAGGGCAAAGCGACTTCAAGAAGTTTGAAAAGGCTCGTGAGCTGAAGAAGCACATCGACAAAATTCGCCGCGAGTATACCAAGGAACTCAAGAGCGAAGTCATGGCTGATCGTCAGAGAGCTACAGCCATGTACTTGATCGACAAGTTGGCACTCAGAGCAGGTAACGAAAAGGACACCGAGAATGAAGCCGACACTGTGGGCTGCTGCTCACTCAAATACGAGCACATAACTTTGGAGCCACCGAACAACGTCACTTTCGATTTCCTAGGCAAAGACAGTATTCGCTACAATGAGACTGCCAAGGTCGACGCGCAAGTTTTCAAGAATCTGAAACTCTTCAAAAAGCCGCCAAAGTCGGACGGTGATGACCTCTTCGACCGCCTGACCACCTCTCAGCTCAATAAGCACCTGAACAGCTACATGCAGGGTCTCACGGCCAAGGTATTCCGTACTTACAATGCATCATTCACCATGTCGAGGCTCCTTCGAGACCTGGAAAAAGACCCTCGCTCCAGAGGCTCGATCGCGGAGAAGGTCAAACTATACAATGACTGCAACCGAGAGGTTGCTATTCTTTGTAATCACAAGCGTTCAGTCGGCGCTAGCCACGAGCAGCAGATGCAGAAGCTAGGCGACCGTATCAAGGGCCTACGATATCAGCAGTGGCGTACCAAGATGATGATGCTTGACATTGATCCGAGCCAGAAGAAGAAGAAAGGTGCTGCCTACTTTCAGCTGGATGAGGAAATTGACAAGGAGTGGATCCTGGAGCATCAGCAGTTTTTGATTGAAGAGCAGCGCACAAAGATCACCAAGAAGTTCGAGAAGGATAACGAGAAGCGAAAAGCGGAGAAGGAAAAGCCACTGCCAGAGAAGGAGCTCAAGGAGCGTCTTTTGGCTGTCAAGGACCTCGAGGCCAAGTTCAAGAAGGAGAACAAGACAAACAAGGTCGAGGCTGAAGGACGCGGCCCGACTGTCGAGAAGTTGCTTGCGCAAGTGGAGAAGATTGATGATCGTGTCAAGGTGCTGGAGACGCAGGCCGAAGATCGTGATGGCAACAAGGAAGTAGCTCTGGGCACTTCCAAGATTGTAAGTCGATTCAACGGTGGCGTTTTGTGCGCGTGCAACTGAAGACTAACGAATGTGCTAGAATTACATTGATCCCCGCCTCACAGTTGTCTTTTCCAAGAAGTTTGACGTTCCTATTGAGAAGTTCTTCTCCAAGACTCTGCGAGACAAGTTTCGATGGGCCATCAAGTCAGTTGAGGATGCCGATGATTGGGAATTTTAAATCGAGGATTGAATCTGCGCTGCATGGCTGAACTCTACATCTTGGGAGGTTGTACTGACATTTCTTTTTTACTCGTTTCTTCCTTTTCCCACTCCTCGTGCTTTTCTATCCTGTTCCTTTTAATGCTTGCTCAGCTCATCTTTTTGGGGTTTGCTCTGTTTTGATTTGATTTGGCGTCTTGTGCAGAGAGGGGTATCATCATACAGTCACGGAAAAGGCGCGAAGACGGTATTAGAAACCAGCTGGTGACTAATGAATTGGATTGTACGATGACAACGTTTTTTGCTGCACGGGAGAATGGGAAGCAAAAAATTGGCGTTTTTTCAAGGGCGACCAAAGGCCACCACTGGCATAGAGGTCGATATCGGTATAGCCGATGAAGCAGAGATGGATGGCAAAACTTTTTTCTCGTTCTTTGAACTAGTTACACGAGCATGGGTGTATTTTAGTTGGTGCCATCATTAAGCTGTCACTGGCAAGCACGGCAAGGCAATTATATACATGATGCATACAAAATTCCTTCATTACAGTAGCTTAGTATAGTTGTAGTATTGGTGAATTAACTTTGCTTTATTGGGCATTACTCTTCGTCTCGGGGCAAGTATATTGGAAAAGCTTGCGCTGTGTCGCGATTATTCCTATTCAAAGTTCATTCTATATGCAGTTCATGTCTTGCTCATGAGTTGACCGCCCCCAAACGCCGCTGGCGTCCCTGCTTGAGGGAACGCAGGTTAGGCAAGTAGCCCTATAATGTATGTACCTCTATATACGTTCAAAAAAAACAGTCATTATCTCGCCGAGAATCATTACACAATTTCTTCTTGCGCCTCGTCACCGTAAAAACACACCGGTATTGGCTCACAACGCTCTGCCCATGAGAATGGCGGCGCCGACCACCACAGAGGCCGAGACGGCCGACAGCAGCAGCGAGGGCGCGAGGAGCGTGGCGGCGGCCGAGGAGCGCAGAATCTTGCCCGCGGGGGTCATGTACCAGCCGCTGGGGATGCTGCCGCCAGTGGGCGGGTTGGTGCCGACCCAGGGCCAGCCGGTCTGGGTCTTTGTGGCGGGGCTGCCGTCCTTGCCCAAGCCGCCGACGGGCACACCGGGACCGGCCGTGGTGGCGGGGGTAGGAGGGGTAAGGGCGCCGGTGGCGGTGACGGTGGGAATGTTCTTTTGGCCGCCGGCGTTGCCGTTGACCTGGCCGTCGACGGCCTCGATGGACTCCCAGGAGCCCGAGGTGTCCTTGTATCGGTACTGCTTGCCGGTGGAGTAGTCGGTGACGCGGAGCGACTTGACGGCCATGGCAAAGGGCCCCTTGGAGAAGTCGGTCGGCCCGCGCGCCCACTGGACGGTGCCGGGCGGGTTGCGGGCGGCGTCGCCGCCAGCCCAGGCGCCAAACTTGAGCTGCATGGGCGTCTGCGGGTACTGGTTGGCCTCGGCGTCCTGCTGCTTGAGCTCGCGGACGGCCTTGCCGTCGACGGTCCAGACGATGCGGTCCTTAGTCCAGTCTATAGCGTAGGTGATCCAGCCGGCCTGCGTGCCCTTGACGGCGTGAAACTGGCCGCGGTTGTAGTCGGTGGTGAGGCCCTTGCCAAAGTAGTTGGATTGCATCTCGTCGGGGTTGCTGCCGAGCCACTCCATGTCAATCTCGTCGAGGTCGTCGGACTCGAGCACGACCGAGGACACGATGCCGGCGCCGGGCGCGGCCTTCATGACGATTTCGACGTGCCCAAACATGATGTAAAAGAGCGAGTTGAGCTGCGGCGCGTCGCCGCTCGCGGCCACGGTGAAGGAGGCGCCGTCGGAGCCGTATGCCGGGACTCCTTGCGCCTCAAACGAGTTGACGGAGCCTTTGCTGAAATCAATGTCAATGGACATGCCGAGGGCTGTGTTGGGCGGGCATGATGCTGCAGAATGGTTGTTAGCATTGGGGGAAGGAGGTTCGGAGGAGGAGGTTGTGGCCGGGGGGGGTGCTCGTACTTTGGTGCAGCGGATTGCATTTGCTCCATGTTTGCGCGGCCGTGATCGCGAGGAGTGAAGCTCCTGCTGCTATCCGAAACGGTATTCTCATATTTTGTGTGAAAGCTTTGTGTATGTGTGGTGAGGTGTTGTCTATGGCGGGGTAGGTAGGTTTGCTGTTCGTTGGCCAGGCGCAAGCAAGTAAGTAGTACCAGTCGAGGTCCCGCGGCAGTCAGATTCTGATTTGATGGATGTTCAAATGGAAAAGGAAACGGAATGCAGAACAAAGAAATCGGAGAAGGGGCTCAACATGAAATACAAGGAGAAAGAGGAAAATTGTCAGGCGTTTGCGCCAAGGTAGGAGCCGGGGTTGTGCATCGCCCAATGGCTCCCAATCTCGGGAACCTTTTTTTCCTTGGTCGAAAATCCTATTCCCAGCCACGCGATGCGTCACTGCAAAGGCCGTGTCACCGGGAAGCAATATTTACAAACGATTATGCACTGGATCCAACATACGAGAGATGAAGGACTGGGAACCATAAGTAATTTCAAATATCGGCCACGTAATATCTTGTCGAAATGTTTCTCCTCGCAAAACGTATACTTGAAACACATTTGTGAAGATACTGCAGTCTTGGAGTCGATAATAGTCAGTGGCTGGGTTTCAGGCGGCGCCTACCTACGCAAGTATGGCACCTCATTTAGCGATTCTTTGCAGTGCATTTGGCGAGCAAAGCTCTCCCTGTAATGCCCTGTATTGCCCTGTTATACTCTGTTATAACTCTGTTGCGTCCTCGGGCCTTCGCTGTAACAGCAACCCTTTATTGGTGGGGCTGGGTGGCTGGGCAACTGGGCTCGCCACAACACCACTAAATAGGTGGCTGGGCACAAGGTCTTGAGCTACTAAGCGTCATCTATCCAACGAACTCTTCTCGTATACGCAATCTGTTTCTAAATATTCTTTCAGCTCTCTTAGGTACATTCTCCATGTGTCATGTCTTTTTGCCCCTCGGCGGGCCGACCTAGCCGTACCTGCATCCGCATGCAATCGACCAATCAGGATGCAGTTTTCTATTTAGGTATTGCAGCGTTTCTAATCCGTAAAAACATAGGAATTGTATGCCGGCACAAACCACCTCGTTTCTTGTAAGTTTTCTCTTCAACTCCCAATAGTCCTTGGTTCTTCGGTAAAACATGAAAACCAATCAAGAAATGGACTTGTCTAGGCATGGAATAAATGCATGGGTGGATAAGTATTATTACACAGATGTACAGCTCAAAAAGCCGACAGCTTTTTGAGAAATGACATCCCATTGTACAACATTTACGCTCGTCGCTGCATCGCTCCAGACCGCAAAGAGTTCAGGCTGATGAAGCTCGCGCAGCAATTTAAAAGTCGTTGCCGAGTCTCTCGCGGAGGCGCTTCTGGGTCTCGGCAAAGACCTCGTCGGCGGCCTTGACGGCCTCGATTTTGACCACCTTGCCCTGCTTCTCGTAGTAGTCGACGACGGGCATGCTCGTCTCGATAAAGGTGCGGAAGCGCTTCCGGATGCTCTCTGCATTGTCGTCGGCGCGGCCGCTCGTCTTGCCGCGCTCGAGCAGGCGCGCCTCCATGACCTTTTCGGGGCAGTCGAAGAAGAGGACGAGCTTGGCGGGGCACACGGTATCCTCGAACTTGTAGGCCTGGTCGAGCTTGCGCGGGAAGCCGTCGATGAGGAAGCGGCCCGCGCTGCCGGTGCCCTTTTGCCGCAGCGCGTCGGCCATGGCGTTTTCGAGCAGCTTGACCGTCACCTCCATGGGCACGATGAGCCCGTTCTTGATGTAGTCGCGGATCAGGTCGCCAAACTGCGAGCCGGGCCGGTCCTGCTCGGCGCGCAGGAGATCGCCGGCCGACAGGTGCGTGAAGCCGTGCTGCTCAACGAGCTTGGCGCACTGGGTGCCCTTGCCCGCGCCGGGGCCGCCGAGCACAAACACGACGGTGACGTCCTTGGGCGAGAAGACGGGGCCCGCGTCTTGGGCCGCCGCCGGCGTGCTGGGCTGCGAGCCACCGGGAACGGGAGCGGTGCCTATGGATATCGCGCTCGTGTTAGCCCAGAGGAGCTCAAGGAAACCATGGTGAGGCCGCTAGGGGAAGGGCCATTCGTATATGGCCAATTGGAAGCCTCGACAACAAAGGCTTGCGGAGCTTCAGGCGCTTGAGGGGGCATCGTTGGAATTTTCTCGTCGGTGGAAATCGGTGCGAAGTGGTACGGGCGACGTTTCAAACACGAATGCAAGAAGAAAATCACGGGACGCGGCGCAGCGCTTCTCAGGACTCACCCTTGCGGCGGTTCGCCAGGGCGACGTAGCCAGCCGTGCCGAGGCCAATGATGGCGAAAAAAGGCCAGAACTTGACCTTGTTCGGGTTGTTGGCGCGTGGGGGTTCGGACGAGTACGAGCGATGCTGCCGCTGCTGGCGAAGCACTCGCGAGAGAGCAGCAGGGCGTGAGGCCGTCGTTGAAATAACGCTGGTGGCAGGTCGGAGCTGCTGTTGCGCCAGGCGGCCGGTTAGACGGCCGAAGGGCATGCGGATCGACATGGTGACTATTGTGCTGCGGAAGCCCGGGACGGGAAAAGAGGAGGAGGGTCGTGACGAGAGAAGGAGAGTGACGACGATTGCTTTCAAGATGGAATTGGCTGACCTGGAGAAGCCCCTTGCCCAGTGCTTGTGAAGGCGTTTTGTGATTTTATTAGCACCAAGTAGCTCATATCGGGGAGCCCCCACTTTTCTACTTTTGGAGGGCAAGTATTCAACTTTGTAAGGAAGATGTCATGATCAATTGCTGATTTTGCATTGCTAGTCTTTTTGACTCGTTGCTTTTACTAGATGGATGCTTTTACTGGATGCTGTTTTCGTCGTCTGGCCGGCAGGGAGTAAGCATAGTGAGCAAGGATTATCAAAAGCAACGACTTGGAGACTGTTATGCAGGCCCTGCAAGCAAGCAAGATATTCAATGACAATAGACTTGTACATGAGAAACTGCTTCAATGCCCTCATGCTGGTATTTATTTACTGAAAAGAAAGTGTGCCATTCAGTTGCCTGAATGGATGCCCTAAAATTAGTAGCGCGGAGCCGCCACCATTTCCATATTCGCCCGAGCAGTGAGTACAGCCAGCTAGGAGCTGCTAACTAGAGCGATGAGACGAGACGACTCGATGCTGGTGCATTCTTTCTTTCCAGCTACAGCCCAGCCCTAAAATAAGTCAATATGAAGAGCTATGCACGCTTGTGCGCGTTCTAGCGCGTGTCTATCTCGTGAGAATCTTAAAAGTATAAGTATACCTAGATTTCCCCGTCTTCGTTCCTACATTCCCATCTTCACATGACACACTCTTTTCTCAAACGAGTCTTTCTGCAACTATACACTCATTTACTGCCTTGTCAGCCGCCACAATGAAGTTGGCCACCATCTTCGCCGCCGCCGCCGCCGCATTGACGAGCTTTGCCTCGGCCGCCGCTATTGACATGAGTGGTGGTGATACCTGCCTGCCTAAGTACGGTCGTTGCTTCCTCCTGGACGGCCCCACCAGATCTTCCGCGCCTTGCTGCGACAAGCTCGTCTGCCTCGGCTTACACTGCATCGAGCCTGGGACGCTTTAGTACCTGACTGGACAAGTACGACAACTGCTACGTCCTCTGGCGAACTCTAGTCCGACAAGACGTGCTGCGATGGCCCTGATTACGCTGCAGACAGCTGCCGCGACCGCAATGAGGAGACGGCTGCTCTTTGTACATGACCTGATAATTACCCCCGGAGGTGACAACATGTGGTATTAGACAAGCAAATGGCTGATGGCCAGTCAACAAATACAAACCCAGAAACCAGAAACTCTAGCGTCGCTGCCCAAGAGTAAAGATCAAGGTCAATCTTTAGGTGGAGAGCACAAATGACAGTCTTACCGAAAGGAAAAAGTCATTGTTCACGGTATTGTAATGCCATAAGTTGTCCGGCAACGAGTATGCATTGGTAATCTGTATTGGTAGTTCACACGCCAAACATTGATTCAGTTGTTTGAAATCAAACACGCAGTTCAATCAATCGGCTCAGGTGTCTTGGTGATTAATATAAGCTCGACTGTGTCAAATGCAAATGGCGCGAAATAGCGCCGTGTTTATCCTGCCTCTGTATAACTGCAGGACGGGCTGATGCGGGATTATGCGGGACTATGCGGGGCTATGCGGAGAATCCGCTAATAAAGCCAACCACCAAAGTCCACTCCAACATGATCAATCTTCTCCAAATCATTTGACATCTAAGCCTCACTCCTATTCACGATATTACTGATCAACCCACCGAAAACTGGGCGCATCTTCTGCATGTTTTCCCACTTCAGTAGTGGCAGCTTCGAGAGGAAACATGTAGACTTTGATGGGCCCAACTCACAGCCGAGCTAGGCTAAGATGAAGAAACACACCGGTTCGCATCACTTTCTCCTCATGGGACATGCCATCATTCTATTGTGCTAGATACCGATTAGTGATCCAGCTGCGGCCAGCTTCTTCGGGCAACCTGTGCCACATGGGTTCTTTCTATAAAAGGGCGCCACTATCCGGCTTCTGTGAACATGAACCATCTTCAAGATATACTGCAGAAAACATTCCGTGACAGAACTCTCTTACATTTCAGACATGTCACCAGACTCAAGTCTTCCTCTTGTATTTGTTGTTGGCGGCACTGGGGCGCAGGGCATTCCCGTCATCCGCGGTCTTGTCAGTGACGGTGCATACGCCGTCCGCTTCCTGACCCGCGATGCTACGTCGAAGCGTTCCCAAGAGCTTCTCAAACTCCCAAACGTCTCAGCGGTCGAGGGCTCCTTTGCAAACGAGACCGACTTGCGGCAGGGGCTGCGCGGCGCCAGCTATGCCTTTATCAACATTGACGGCTTTAATGCAGGAGAAAAGACGGAAATGTTTTGGGCGATGCGGTCCTACGAGCTGGCCCTAGAGGAAGGCATCAAATTTTTCGTTTACGGAAACCTCGACTTTGTCTACAAAAAGGGCGGCTATGACCCGACGCTGCGGTGCGGTCACTACGACGGCAAAGGCCGAGTCGGGGAATGGATCTTGCAGCAGAACAAGCAGGCCCCCGAGAGCAAAAACAAGATGGGCGCCGCGCTCTTCACCACGGGGCCCTATATATCCATGGCCGTCGGAACACGCACCCCCATGTCTCCGACCGTCGAAGACGGCGTCGTCACCTGGCGCGTACCGCTCGGTCAGGGTGCCGTCGCTCACGTGAACCTCGACGACTGCGAGTACTATGTCCGGTGGCTGCTGGACCACCAAGAGCGCGCCAACGGCATGGACCTCGAAGTCGCCATTGACATGATTGCCTACGACGAGCTCGCGCGCGCCTTTACGCAGGTGACTGGGCATCCCGCGCGCTACGTCGACACCTCCCTCGCCGACTACTGGGCCGGAGGGCCGCTCGGCCGGGGCACCACCGCCGCGGGCTACAACGCGGATCCCGACGATCCCGCGACCATGACGATTCGCGACAACTTTACCGGCTTCTGGAACATGTGGAAGCGCTCGGGTGGTGGTGGCGGCGGCGACCGCGGCGGCGGCGGCGAGCGTGTCATCCAGCGCGACTTTGCCTTGCTCGACGAGATTCATCCAGGCAGAATCAGGTCCGCGCAAGAGTGGTTTCAAAAGGAGGAGGAGAGGAGCGCGAAGCTGGGTCTGCCGGATCTTTGGACGCGGGTCAACAACCTGCGGCCGGTGTTGAAGATTGCAGAGGACGGTAGACAGGGACGGCTTTGAAAGAGAACTGTATTGCGTTCAAACTCCTATCTTGAACAGAGCCGGCCTCGAAAGGCTTGCTGCTGGGGGCATGACGTCAGTGAACGGGATATGGACATGGTGATGTCGTGCGCCATGGATGTACTGACTGGTTTCTCACCTCGGTTCGTAATCTGGTCACAAACAATTCTGGGGTTCTGCATTTCTGTCAGACTTGTAATTCATTAGCTAGACTCTTTCCCTAGCTGCCGCAAGAAACTTCCTTCATCCGTCTTGAATCTATGCTGTCGATCTGTGCAAAACGGCGAGACTGGCATCCGCTGTTCATTCTGGACCACTCGTCGAAGCGAAGCTCGACGCAGTCTAGGTACTGGTAGTATCGCGATTCCTTTGAGTGCCATTTGATAGCCAAACGATGGCACCCTCGGTGAAATGACTCCTGCTACCTTTGTCTACATCGCAAGTCAACGTGGAAGTTCAAGCATGGCATACGTGGTGAGCTTCGATATGATGTAGTGAGTTTTCCGCTCGCACATACCGTCCGTTGATATTAAATTATATTTCAATCCATCTCTGCAATGATTGACTTGAGCGTGATGAGAATCTATTAGATACATGGTACTGAAAAACGAGGTACTCTGGGAGTACCTATGATTGGAGGCACAACATGAGTACAGATACACCGCTGGCACACAAACATATGGATGCGCAGTTTGCATGGTTACTTGGGTATGATTACTGTGGCTTTATTCGTCCGCTGGGCAGAGTTCTTGCCCAGCACCTGAAGACTCGCATTCGACGTTCTTTGTGATAGCGCTCATTGGGGCTATGAAAGCCTGAACCCTGTCGACGCCTACGGCTTTTTCTCATGTTCGAGGTGTCAATGCATGATACCCGTGGTTTATATGCGTACTTTGGTTTTTCATGGGAGCGTTCGTTGGTGAGCAAGTTCGCATCCTGACGCATGCTGATGGTTGGCAGATGTTCTCGTGGCATGTCAGTTGAGCCGGTGATGAGCTTGCTGTCCGAGCCGCCACGCTGTGAGAACGACTTGGAGAACATGGAACATATAGTTGAGCGCAGTTAATAGACATGTTCACAGTAATAATATGACTGGAGGCACATCACTCTTTGTGACAGCAATCGATAGTGTTAACTCGCCGTCGACTTACGACAATCAGAAGTCATCTTCCTCATGAGGTCCTACTTCGAATACATGGCTGCTATTGTTCTAATATACACTATTGTCACTGGTCAACATTCCCGTGCGGTAAGTTCAGCAAGTATTGGTCGCTTTCGAACGCGTGGCGGTAGAGCTAGCCTATTCGATCATCAGACGACACGGGCAGGTGTTCATTTGCACTTGCCCTTGCAGGCTTCGACACACTGGCGAATTGCCAATTCCTTTTTACCTGGCTGATGATGCCCTTTTTTTTTTCTTTCTTTCAATCCCCTTGCTTCCAATTGCATCCATTCCTCTCACGACTCGCCGAGGCCCACGCCGCCTCGCCCACACGCAGTTGCCCTACCCTAAATGGCACCATGACGAAATCGCGGAACTTTTTAAGTTCACTCAGCTTGCCAGCTAATGCACGCCTTCTCGGGCCAGTTTTTAGACTTCACGTGGGCTCATTGACGCCAAGAACACCGGCAGACGCAGGGAGCTTGGTTCCACCACGTCCGTTCTCTACTTGTCATTGAAGGAAGAACTGACTTTTCAACATAGGTACTGGGCGGAATGAAGTCGTTTCCTTCACCGGCGTGGTCTTGGAACGATTGATGGGCTACATCACATGGGCATCAAGGTATGAGGACATGTACGGATATATAGCACCATATGGTTTCCTTGCATCGCTGGGTCACGAGAGGACATGGAATGGCAATGCAGATGTTGCAGCTACGCGGGGTAAAACCTTGTCTCTCGGCGGATCTAGCAACACGGTTCTCATGCGGAGGCGTCTTATGCGGAGCCTCAACTCGCCTCAGGAGACGCTCAAGCCTTTTTTCCTCGTAGTCGCGCATCATGAAACGTCGATCTCTCGCCGAGCGGCATTGCCTCACAAGCTAATGGAGCGGCCGACCACGCTGCAGACTAAAAACTGAGAGAGACGAGCTGATGGCTGGGCGATGGACTTGAGATGGCATCTTGTTAGATGCACCCTCCCTCCAACAAGCCAGAATGGCACGAACACATGTTTCGCAGACACCAACCCATCTTTGTTTCCTCCTTGGCCATGCACATGCTTTGCTGCAAGGGAGCGTGCATCGAACCGTCACGTACACGACTCGAGAAAGACACTCGACCAGCTTTTACATGTATTACTGAAATCTGCGCAGAAGAGAATGACTGACAATGAAGAAGCAAAAAACAGTGGCAGCCAAAAAAAAAAAAGAAAAGCAGTCATGCCATCGTCTGCAACGCAAAAAGAAAGTAAAAAAACAAAGATGAAGAAGCTAGTTAAGCAAGTTGCAATTAGAAAAAAAGAAAAAACAACAATATTTTCCACGCTTATACTACGAAACATGAACACTTGATCCAGTCTCAAAGTTCATTTTTCAAAAGATGACATTTTTCTTAAAAGAAAAAAAAAAGCAACAATCGTGACGCGCGACATTGCGTAGCAGATGCAGGGGACACAGCTGCTCGAGATCCTCCGCCTCTTTCCCTTGATGATGGCGGCTGAAGATATTCATTGAAACTGAGAGCAAAAAGACAAGACTGCATTGCCCCAATCAGATATCCATCAGATTACCACCCAAGCTCAACGCGAGGCATACAACCAAGGCTGTGCGGTTGAAGAGCTGCCCCATACCTTGTGCGGTCCAACGGGCACTTACGCCATCGTGAAACATGGGATCTCCAGATTGCAAGCCCGAGGACGGCCGGGGAATTTAAAGTCGACACATCATCGAGCAAGTCGCAGAGAGATCGGAAGAAAACGAGACATCAGAGGCTATTTGGTCAAGGAAGGGAGGGCGTCAAGCTAAAGTGACAGGTACGAAGACTACGTATGCACATTCCAGTCAACCCTATTAGTGTAAAGCATCGCGTCGAGAAATCTGTCCCTCTTCATCGAGCCGCTTATTTTTTCTTTTCTTTTCCTTTTGCCCCTCAAGTCTCTGATGGAGGGACGGATGAGATGGAGCATTTGAAATATCTCTCGTTACGATTCAGTTTGGTAAAGAAAACAACGCGTCTGTCTCGACACACCCCAGGCCCCCAAGACGAAAAAGTAAAAAAGAAAATGTAGAGAAAGAAAAAAAAAAAGGCGCACCTCGGACCTTTGTCAATCCCTCTCTACGCCGTTACTGGAAGGCAAAGCAATTGACTACTCGCCCTCTCAATCCCTTCTTCGTACGAGTCAAGGCCATGCCCAAGCACGCAGAGGGTCCAAACGGGTGACAAGAAGAGTGGCTTGCATGAACAGGATGTGGTCAGCGACGGGAGAGAAAAAAACCTAAAGTGACGGGAGCGGGAGGAAAGATTGTGTGGTGGAAAGAGATGGCAAAAGCAAGCACCGCCTGAAAAATGTCAATGCATCTCATACATAGGCAGCTCGGACGTCTCAAGGCCGATGCTAGATGCACAGGCAATCTGATTACGACATCTAGAGATGCCGTTCTCATCCATGCTCAACTATCTACCGGAAGACTTCTCCGGCGAGGCAAACACGGGCATAACTCGAGTCAGCCAGCAGGCCGCTGTCTCGCCGGCTCTCGCTTGTCGCATTCTGCCATGACCTTCTTTCTTGTCATCGCCTGACAGGCAACGCTCAGACCGGCCACCGTCCGACTTTTTTTTTTTTAAGTGTAAGTTGTGTAAGTTGGGACGTGCCACCCACATACAGGACCCTACACGCGATCAGAGAGTCAAAAAAAAATGTCAAAGCGATGACAGCCTTGACACCAACGCACACCAACGCACACCAACGCCAGGGACCACTTTACCAAGAAAGCGGTATGGCAAAAGCAAAAAAGTAAAGAAAAAAAAAAGGTAAAAGAAAAAAAACACACAAAAAGAACTGAAGACGACAAAGAAAAGGCAAGGGAGGAGCCAACGCAGGTGTTATCTGAAAAAGAAAACATCATGTGTGTGGCGGAAAGAAGCAAATCGGCTCCACATGACAGCGATGGCGCTGTGACAAGATTGCTTTTTTTTCTTTTGAGCGCCCGCATTGAATCGCAGATTTCACCCGAGCCCTATTTACGCATATCAGTACCTTAATACATAGTCTGACAGTCAACTCAAACTGTTGTCAGATTCTGCGGCTGAATGGAGGAGGGGTATGGACAATAACCACAAGCTTTCTAATGCGCCCGCCTCGAGTTTGTAGTCGGTCTGATGTACCTGTGCTCCGCTGGACGTCTGGGACGCGCGGATACGGAGTAAAGAGTTGATCAATAGGCAACGGTTTTGCCACAGTAGCTCATTATGAGCTCAGTATTATTGCCACGCTAGCTCGTTATGAGTTCAGTCTCAGGCAGGCCCGGAAAGCACGAGCTTCTCGGTGGCCTGTTACCAAAACTATAATCTGACAAGGAACGAACTATCCCGATATTTTGTTCCTCGGTATCCATTGCGGGAACAAATCTACTTACCGCGGGCGTGCCGGTTGTGAACCGCTCGTGGCGTTGCGTGCAATACCAGTAGCTAATGGTTGCTACTGGAATAACTAGCGGCCAGTGCTATCAACAAGACATGAAAAGATTGACACCTGTTCACTCTGGTGAAGCGATCCATAGAGAACATGGCTCGTGCACCTGAAGACGATGGAGCAGACTAAATTGCCGTGATCCAGTATCAAAATGAGAGTGAGCCACTGCCCTGTCGCGGCGCGCCAGCATCCTTCAACCGGCTGCATGGGCTCAAATTGCCGGCCCGCTGGGTAGGGTGGTCAAGCGGCTCAAGCCTACGAAACCTTCCAGAAGGTCTGTCTTGTCTGTAGCATTATTAGCTCAGCCAGGGGGCTTATAACAAGACTAGCAAGGTTCGAAAGACCCTTTCCTCACAATGTCGCCTGATAAGCGGTGTTGGATATCGATCCTCGTAAGTGTTCAGTATAGAATAATATCCGTTTCTGCATAGCGACGAGAATGGCGCGTCAATTCATGATCTCTGAGGTTGAAAATCAACAACAGCAACACCGTCATTATGCCAGCAGCTCTGAAAGTGCGGCCAATTACTTTGTCACCAGCTTTGCCAGTGCTGTCACCAAGCTGGTTCGAGTGCAAGCGACAAGAGCAAAGAATCTCCCAATCGAGCATGGCAATTACTGTGGCCTGCTCTCTCGATTGTGTTCCGGGACAATTAGTAGAGTTACGTATCCTAGCGTTGACTGTGCGTGGAAAAAATAATCCGGGGACTGATCGACTAGACATGGGCAGGAAGTGGGCTCGAATATGTATCCTCGTCGGACGGCGGGGCAGTTCATCTGCTTCCGAATTCGCACCGGCACCAAAACAGTATCCATACTTATGGCGGTGACAAGAGAACTTGAACAAGGGCAGTTACTGATAACTCTCGAGGTTCCGGGACCGTTTTCTTGATTTTAAAGGTGAATGATTCAGATTAATAGCAAGACCGTTTTGCCGGATGAGAGAAGATGACTGCCGTGAGCCTCGACCAACGACGTGGCGTAGGATTTGCGCATATCTTTTCTTTCTTAGTGTAGCACGGAAATGTAACCCTTGTCTACTTGGAGATTTGAGGTGGCGAATTCGAGACTTTGCCGCGTTGACAAGAGACCGCAAGGTTGTGTCTGTTCGGTGGCTGACAGCAAGGATCATGTCCTCCAGGACCAACAGGCGCTAGACGACAGGGGCAAGGGGGCAGTTGATGCTAGTGATGCAACTCTGAAGCCTGGTTGTGGCAATGTTGCTCAAAAGCCATAGCAGGGTTTGGCCAAGTCTCTCCCCAAATCCGAGAAGGAAGAGAAATTACAGCCTAGCCAGGGACGTGCAGATGGCCCAAAAGAAACTTCCCGAGCCTGGAAGGCCTGTCAATAGGGCCGCAGATGAACTACCAAGGATCATGACCATCGGTTAACAGGTATTCCAGGACGCACCCCTCCCCAGCAGCGACACATGCAGGCGGTACCGAGGCGTTGCAGCAGACAGTCCGCAAACCTGTCCGTCGTCCAGTCTGCCGGGTCGACAGACCCTGTCAACCAAGCCATGGCAAAGAAACCACGAGCGAATGGCGTGAGTCGAGGAGATTACATAGACGTTGAACGTCGGCATTCGTTTGTACTGGTATTGGCAGAAGCAAGACAGGGCAGATAATCGTTTTCTTTGCAACGACAGCCGGGCGGGCGACAGTGGGCCAAACGGCAATATTTGGATAGTTGGAGCAATACTCGTCATGTACGCAGCTAGTCCGTAATGATGTATTGGGATGCAGCGAGATGGAGTCGACTGAGGCTGGCGGGAGGGAGGTGGTGCAAAGGTTGGCAGTGGCAATCGGAAGAGGAGCAGCGTGCCATTCCGGTGAGGTCGGGTGGATGCTGCTGCTAATTAGTGGTGGATTTGACAAAATGTATGCAAATCTTGTGCCTGGGTTTTGCAGGAAGTGGTGCCTTGGTGCCTTGGTGCCTTGGGCCGGTCTCGGTACCTGCATATTCCGACTTCATTTTTGCATGAGCTTGGTACCTGCATGAGTGGAGCTGGCCTGGATTGCACAACGCTCTTCACTTTTATTACTGCATATGTACAAGTACGGTGCGGAGAAGCCGCGACAGCAAGATGGGGTCGCGGTGCTATGTGATGATGCAGGAACACTTTTTGCGTGCACAGCATAAAATTTCACTGTGCAGCCGAGCTCATGCAAGCCCATGCAGCCCCGGGGCCGTCACCATTATTGTGCCACCTTACCAGTGGTCAGTATTCGTTGTTCCACCCGGATCCTTCTTCCCCACGCCGCAAGCCATTGCTGGGCTGCGCATCTTTTTCTCTCACCATGCCTTGTTAGTTACCGATCCAGCTGCTGTGCTTCCTCGGTACTCCGCAACGCCTGCGGAACTTTTTCTTTTCTTTCAGGTCGTTGAGGTTGTGGGTGGCTGCTGCTAATATCGATTGAGGCGTCTGCTTGGTTCCTTTGCGCTGCTGCAGGCACAGCCGAAGTCTCCAGCTCGTATTACGGATACATTCATCAACACTGCGAGGATCGCCTGGAGTAAACATGGTTTGGTTTGTTTGAACATCTCGAGAATAGACAAATCAACCGTCTCGACTTGTCAACAGACACCAACAAAGAGGTCGCCTAGCTACTGGAGCAACGCTACGCCCTGAAACGAGGCGTCTCGCAAACTAGTCGATCTAGGTTTCCTCCCATTCCTCTACCCAGGCGTCGGGATGCCTCTGGTCTGCTCCCCACAGTTTCCTTCTGAGATCACACTTATGAGATGTTACTTCGTAACTACTGGTAGAATGGATGCCACTCGGGACTCAAACTAGCGACGACTAGCACGTACAGACGGGCTCGGAAGATGGGTAAAACCCTCAACTCGTAGCAAATGACGCACTAGCGGTACAGGTTGCGCAGGCCGCACCAATAGAGTTCGAAATGACATCTGCCGTAGCTCCTGCTATTCGTATGTGGTTCAAGATGGCGCAACGATTGCTTGAGCCCCGAGATACGCACGAGCCAGTGCTTGCGCTACTGCATACACAACATAGGCCAAGTATTACTTCCAGATTCTGATCTGTTTGGCGGGGTGAGTATACAACTTGCGAGTCCGTCCAAACTAGTTCACCGTCGCATGATGCTCTAGCAAGCGAGCAACGTTCAGGTCCAGCTTCCCCGCACCGCAAGATCAAAGCACGCTGTGGCAATGCTGAAATGCCATGGCAAAGTCAAAATGCGAAAGTTCTTGACCACACGGATCCGGCATGAGAGCTGTCCCGTCAATTGCATGCAGCCGGTGTTGTGCTCCCGCATAGAGCCCTTGCCCAGCCCGCTGGGACAGCCCGACCAACTCAGGCGCAGCGTGTATTTACTTGCAAAAAAGGTACCGACCAGTGGTTCTGTGGGTAACAAGTCCATCACCGCTAATCTGCTCTGATCCATGGTGCGAAAAAAAGTCAAAAAGATTGGATGCTGGCGTGTGGAAAGAATCACCCAAAGTGGGATCGAGGAGACAAGGGGGGGCAAAGGGTAGTCGCTAGCTTCAAGACATCGCTCACTTAGGCGACGCTAAGGTTTCAGGTTTCATTCCTCGTGGCCTCGGCCAATAGGACTCGTCCCGGGCTGAGATTCCCACCTTTTGTTTCGGACAAGTAAACCCTTCAGTCTGTCCTACTGGTAGGCGATGCAGGTCAGTGGCGAGGACAGGGCTTGTGCAAGTCCAGGAACCTGATCGGCCGAGAGGCGCGCACATGTACCATCCATGTCCGCGGTTCGTGATTGGCACCTTGTCACTTGTGTGCAAAGTCGGCACATGTTGGGAGAACTTTTGCCTGCCAATGAAAATCTTGCTCATAATGGTGGCTGTCTGGTTCGTCTCCAGGCCCAAAAGCCCTGTCGCCTGTTCATTGATGCTCTAGCGCCGGCCCTCCCGACCATCGGAACGGCCCTTGGCTCTACCGCTCAAGCGATCAGCCAGCAGCCATTATTTAATCTGTCGAGCCATCTCTCGCCGCTGTGCCGTTGAAACAATATGATTCAATGGCTGCCTGAAATATTTAGTTGCCGTGCCGCTTGCAGAACCTGCCTGCCCAGCTGGGACGGCTCGCAAACGAAGAGTTTCTTGCGAATCATGCGGCAGAGGTCGCCGATCCATCGACACCGTCACGGCCACATTACTCGTAACGAGCTGCATTTTTTGATAGGCAAGACTCCGAAAGAGGCGTCGCAAGCCGTTGCGTTTCATTTTACACCCATCCGTATTAGATTTACACCTTTTGCTGTGCAAGCCACGGGAGCCACTGCAAGTTCACCGTAGGATTCTTGATTGCCAAGTAGGCATGCAGCCTGCAGCTCAGCAATTGGCAACTCTAATCATACCCAGGAGGCCACCCAGGTATCCAGCAGCCCGGAACGCTAGAACCATCCTATTTAGTGGATATCAAAAGTCGACTATCAAGCCGCAACGTCAGTCTACCAGTAAAGACAGCCAGTCAATACACGGCATGAAAGGTTTTTTTGAACCAAAAAGTTAGTGCCAGAGGGCATTGGTAAACCCCATAATCCATTCATCACTTGTTTACGAATCGTATCGTGCAACCGGTCGGGCCTGTTCTGGGCTTGAGTACCTCTTGAGTCTTGACTCTCTGAAATACCAGGATTACGACGACGAGAGGATTGCATCCCACTGATGCCCACTCCACTCCACCACG
Organism: Beauveria bassiana ARSEF 2860; assembly: GCF_000280675.1. Taxonomy (NCBI): domain Eukaryota; kingdom Fungi; phylum Ascomycota; class Sordariomycetes; order Hypocreales; family Cordycipitaceae; genus Beauveria; species Beauveria bassiana. The sequence continues at coordinate 1,068,976 of NW_007930837.1, read as the reverse complement.
GCTACCTTCTCGTATGACGGTGCGGATAGGAGGGCCTGATCTTGGTGGCGCAAGAGGCAAGGAAGAAGAACTTGGCGGCGAACCCTTCCTTTTGGGCCTGCATGGATACGGTTTGCAAGGCTTGGAGGAATACGGAACGCCACGAACCAAGATGGGAAGGTTGCCCGTTGGTGCTGATGGCTGGCCCTCTCCGCCGCCACGCTGCACTGCGGCCGCGCACCTACATTATTTGCGTGAGGAAATGCCATGCAGGTAATCTGTACTTATTTTGGCGTCTTGTGTATTGCGGTGCGATGGGTTTTGGCGTGAACGAGAGGGATCTGACTGCTCAGTACTGCAAAGTATCAGCTTGGAGGTTTTTATTCAGCCGGATCCACAGCTTGTCGCTCTGACCCCAAGATGCCGCGTGCCCAACGGGGCGGGTATATCGGTTACGTGTCTGCACTGACGGGATGGACCTGCATGAGATGGAGAGTGACTCTGCGCATGCAGAGGGCACCCACTGTCGCTGCCCTTCATTGGCACTGTTTCAAGAGAAAATTGAGTCAAGCATACAAAGCAAAAACCATGACGAGATAATCACATCCACTTGCTCATTTGAACTGTTATACTCCGTACGGAGTAGAGGGAGTAACATGATGACATCTACACCATATAAAAGGGAGCTGAAAAGGAATTTACGGAGAAGAATTATGGAATGTGAGCCGCACAGAGCACATGGAGATGGACAGTGCTCTGGCTGCCCCCCCTTCGCGCATCTCCCACATCTCCCACTTGTCATGCTGCTGAAGAATGCCATCTGGTGTGCATCGTGGGTGGTTTGGACGACACACGCCGCCGCTGGGGGTTTGAGGCTGACTCGCGTTGCCAGATCTTCATGGTGAAACTGGCGCGGACTGGGGCCTGCCAGCGCTGATTTGACACGGTGACGAATTTGGCTTCCATCGGGAGACCCGCGAATGTGGGTGAGCCGTGGGTGTGGTATTCATCTCGGCCTTTTCGACTCGGCCATCTACAAGAAAGCTGTCAAGTGCGATATGTCAAGACGATGGGGTCGGGCATGCCACTGCGCTGAGACTCTTGTTGTTTCTCGATTTTTTTTCTTGATTTCCGGGTAGGTTGAATTCTTCTGGGGTTAGACGGGCAAGGTATTCTTGTGCTTGAAGCTGGCAACAGGACCGGCAGCCTTTTTAGCTCCATGCAGTGTGCATCGCAGGCTGAAATGATGTAGGGCAGGGAACGGTTGCGACGCTGTGAATGGTTGCTCGATGCGTGCGCAGCCATCATGTAGTTGCTGCTAATGCTGCTGGGCCCACCTGTCATGTCGCCAGCAAGGCAGCTTTTTCTGCGCAGCGAGCGTAAAACAGCCTGGCCAAGAACATAGTTGCATGAGAAACATGCAGTTGGGGTGACTGTTGTTCTTGGGCATTTGACCTGCGGCGTCGACTCATCCGCGAGAGGGTTTTCTGGGACCGGGCAGCAGAATATAGTAAACCCATCACCACCTCTTTAAAGAAAAAAAAAGTGTGCAATGGTGATGATGAGGGCAAGTCAGCCTCGGCTAGCCTCTTAGCCCTCTATTGGATTATTGTGTGCATAAACGGCGTAATAGTGTAATCACAATGTCACTGCACCCCAGCCAGTACCGAGCATATCCCATTCAAGGGCTTCAATTGGGATCGGCGTGGCCCCGGCAAAGGTCTCGACATGTGCACTCGTTTGAGGATGTGACGGTAGCGTTGTTGATTATCTCTTCGACAGGAAGCTGCCATCTGCCGATGCATTAAGAAGGTGCGACAAGCGGCGATGCACGGCAGAAAAGCGGGATAATAGCTGCCAATGTTGCGCAGCAGTAGCAATGGGCAGTTGCCACTCCCTATTCAGTCCGTGGTGGGCGCGACAATGTCATGACGCTGACGTCGGAGTCTGGCAGAGAGTTCGTATTTGCGAGGGCCCAACTTGAAATCGGCAACCATAGCCGCTAACCATTATTTGGTGGCTAACCTGAGATGATGGAGTAGGGTTCTGCACTTTTCCGATGCTGCCGGCTGTGAGCGTGGAAGCAAGTAACGGCTGCAACATTTGAAGCGTAGCACATATTCCTACCCGTCTATAGATGTGCGCGTGCGTGTGTCGTATTTCTAATAATCGATGGCGGTTTACATGATTACGATGCAATGCAGGCACAATATCTGTATCAGATACAGCTGGGCTGTGTGGGCTGTCATGTAATGCATGTGGCTATTGGGGATTATGCACAGCCCGTTTCTATATTGAGACTTTGTCCCGTACGCGGGAAGCGAGACAGTGGCCTTTTTTTTTTCTTCGTATCTGGACGGCCCAAGAATTTGGGTTTAACTATTATTATTAGTTGTGCGTCGTGCCTCCATTCCCAACCGAGCTCCGCCGCCAGTGGAAGAATATGGAAGGAGAGAAAAAATGACGCTCGCGACTGGGGCCGCTGTGATGATCAGAGGCCCACAGCGAGAGGAACAAGCAGAAGAGATTGGGTTTTGATGGTCTCACCTTTGGACAGAAGAGCGTGGTGAAAAGAGCGCATGCTGGAAGATGGCACGTATGGCGCAGCCACAAGTTCTGGCTAGCGGGATGGCTGCTGAGGAGCTTCCCTGTTGGATGGGCATTCACTCGGGGGCGCTGTCGTCTCTACGGCAGCTAACGAAACAGAGAGATGAGACGAAGGGTGACAGTCGAAGACGAGATATCTTCTGAAGAACAACGCTAGAGAGTAACGAAGTCGTCACAAGAGTCGAATAGGTGGATGACGCCAACACCGTCGGCGGCATCTTTGTGCATGGCATTGGTCGAGCGTGCGCAAGTGCAACGCCCAAAGGCTGTGCACAGGCGCCGTGCTTGCACATTACACAAGTCGGTGCAGACCTGATGCAGCTCTCGGTGCTGCTCGCAGGTGCCTCTGCCTTGGTTTGCACAAGTAAGAAAGATGTGCAAGACTGAGAGGGAGGGAGGGGGGTGGTCCGAGCCGCCAACCTATCACACAACTGCAGTGTGCATGAATTGTGATGGATGGAATCAGGGTGTGCGACTTTGTGGACTCGGCATAAAAAAAGCACTGCATTGGGGGATAACAAGTGGCGCGTTGACTTTAGTGCCCTGTGCTGGTGCGCGTCGCGAGTTGCGGTTGTGGTTGGCTGGGTCTGGCACTCTGGGCACACAGGATATGCATGTACGCGCGCACTTGTTTCTTTTATTCTTTTTTAATTCTTTTTTTTGTGCTTGCCTGCCCTTGAGGCGGATGACTGAGGCTTGCTGGAGTGCTGGATCCCCGTCTGAACAGAACGCGCGGCGAGTCAAAGGGAAGGAAAGAAAAAGACGCGGAAAGCCGTGCTTCGCAGCGCGTGCGTGCATGTTCGCGTCCACGTAATGCATCGCACATTGTCGTTCAAGGTTTGCGACATGCCAGCTTGGAAGGTACTGCCGGGCAGGACTCGACACCACCAGTCTCTACCCACACCTAAAAAAAAATCCAGGACATCCACCTGCAATTGTTTTTCTTTTATGAAAGAAAGAGGAATCTGGGTGACAAACTACGCGGAAGGCTGGGATCATATTCCGTTGTTACTCTGTAACTAGCTCGGTTCAATAATAATAGTTGGGCTAGACTTTGGCTGCCACGGGCATGGCCGTCTTCTCCATTCTCATTTCGTCTCTGGAAACCCTGTTGGCGACTGTGTCAGAGGGAAATTTTATTTCTTGGCCAGCCGCCGGGATGCGAGTTGCGCTAACACGGGCTTCCTAGCCTCCCCGGGAGAGAGACGAGGCCAGGAATAGGTAGAGAGAGACGTTGTGGGCTGAGTGGGTGGTGATGGTGGTGTGCAATGTGTACATTGTGTGGTGGTTGTTGGATGAGAGTGGCTGCCAGCTGGGCCCTTGTTAATTTGCCGCGAGAGGCAGCCTGGCTGGGAATACGGGTACCGCAGTGCGGAGTACAACGTAGGTACATTGGATGGCGGCATACGAGGACGCGCCAAAGTAAAATAAGCAGAGGTCGGCGACGTCGAGAAGTGTAACGTGTGTATCGATATGCCCATGATCGATATGCCTTGATGGTATCTCAAGGTACTCTTTGGGATTTGTTAGCAGCGAGGTGTGTGTCCCGAATTAGCACCGCACCGCTAGAAGGACTGGGGCTGTGGCTGCGCCGCTGGAGCGTTTGGCCACGAACGTCACATCACACCCAACTACCTTTTATCAAGAGAAGCATCATTTGCTCAAGAGTCATGACATGGTCTTTCAGATCATGACGGCTTCCTACTCCAACCTGCAATCCAGTACGGATTACAGGCGGGCAAACTGCGTTGCTGCCCGCTACGGCAGACCAGTAGACCGCCACCTACGAATACAAGCCGGATGCAGGCTGGTGTCCGTGGTTGAGCGGTGTCTTTTTGCCGGTAGGTAAATCTGTAATTCTGGTGCTGAGGTGCTTAAAATGAAAATGAAAACGAAAATGAACATTAAAATGCGCTGCCAGCCAACCACTCCACATCTTCCTCACCGACCCACATATTTTTGGCACCTCGCGTTGGCATTGACATTGGCATTGGCTTTGGCTTTGGCGTGCGTGTCCTTTTTTCCTTGATGCTTTATTATTGTTTTTTCTTCTTCTCGTTGTCTGTTTTATTTTATTCGCTTCTCTTTTAGCAGTCGCCAAAATGTGCGTATCCACTCCATCTGCCTCTGCCTCTTCGCCCCAGACACACCAAAACACCAGGCTTTTCGGGCTTGCGGGCGTGTCTCCTTGTCACCAACCCAATGCCAACGCCAATCCCACATTGGCCACACCACCGCCACCCACCCACACCCTCCTTGCCTCCATCATGACCTGCTCCATCGCACTCCCTCCCACACCGGGGGCGTGCCATGGACCCCGACCCGCTCGCCCGCGCGCCGCCGCTATTCTGGCAAGGCCCCGCAAGCCCGCTTTGATATCCTGGCGACCTTGCTTTTTGCCTGTGCCTGTCCTGTCCTGTCCTGTCCTGTTCCTCGCCGCTGGGTGTGTGGTGTGAGACACCGTGGACGCAACGGATGTCGTTTCCACTCTGGCCTGCCCATCTCTGTCGCTTGATGGGTCGCTGGCTCGACCGGGATGTCTTTTTGCGCCGCTGCTGCATCGACTTTGACTGCGACGTCTCTTCTTGCTGCTGCCGACTACTTATGCCCATCTCCCCCCCCATCTCCATTGTCCCTGAGGCATACGATCGGCATCCTGTTAGGAACCGGTGCTTTTTGGATAATCTTGTTCTCTTTTATATTTGCCCTTGGTTCTTCCTTCTTTTTGTGGCCTGCTCTTGTCTACTTTCACCTTTGGAACTCTCCATTTCCTCTTGTCGAGTTACCTCACTTTCCTTACACTGTGACATCCGTCACAAGCCGCCAACCCGCCAACCACACTCCAGCCTGCTGCTCTTGCCTTACCTTTCGTCCAGAACTGCTTCACCAAGAGTTACATGTACATCAACATATCCATCCTAATAGCCCGCTGCTGTTTAACTTTTTGATTTCCCGACACCACCGACTTCCAACGACATTCTTTCGCGACCAGTCGACTCTCTTGGCTTTGACGTCTTTCCTGCCAACGCCTCATTTACCACGTCCCAGTCCAAACCGCCTGCTCTTTCGAACGGACTCTGTACACTATCTACGCATGCCACGATACTATTATACTCTGTAATCTCTCGATACTCGCCCCTGCTCGACGCCCGCTTGTTTAAGGTTCGTCTATTCTGTTGGCTGTCCACGACACTGCGCATCTTGCCCCGCCAAAGCCACCTCGCCAGTGCTAACTGCCAGCTCTAGACAAACGACGAAACAATCACTCACAATGGAAGCTGCAATGCTGCAACCCCAATCGGTCGCCCAGGCCTTCCTCAACAACCGAGAATTCAAGTCCGATGCTCGCAAGGCCTATCTGTTTCAGCAGATGCCCGCCACGCCCATCTACTCCCGCCCCGGCTCATCTTGCTCTCAGCCACCCACCCTCTACAGCAATGGTGCCCACAAGACGACCATGCTCGACGCCGACGTCTATGACAGCCACTTTCCCTCTACGCCGCCTTTGTCCACTTCTGGAAGTGCCATTGGTAGCCCCAAGATGTTCGACGCCCTGCAGACCCCCATCAACCCCATGTTCTCCGGCCTTGATGGATTCCCCGGCAAGGACCTGTTTGACTCGGTTGAGACCTCGGTTCTTGACTGGTCTAGCTGTGCTTCTCCTCCTATGACACCTGGTAAGTTCCCATAGCTTGGCCGAGACCAGCAGGCACGTTGCTGGCCACGAGGCTATACTCGACTTAGTGGGGCTAGTTTGCTAACAATGTTGCAGTCTACATCGCTTCGCACCCTCTAGCTCTCCAGCAGAGCACCAGCGACTTGGTGTCTATGACCTCATGCCCGTCGCTGTCTCCCTCGCCCTCGCCAGCCTACGCTCGCTCCATCGCCTCTGAGCAGGATGTCGACTTTTGTGATCCACGCAATCTTACCGTCTCTACCGGCAATCCTACCCTTGCTCCCGAGTTTACACTGAGCAACATGGGCGATGCCGATGTCAAGGGCGCTAATGCCCGGCCAACCTTTGATTTCAACCCTGCCATCTCCCATGACCTTCCATCTTTCCAGAATCTTGATGACCTCGACTCGGAGGATGATTTCAGCAACCTTGTCAACATTGAGGCCACCGCTACCGGGGAGACCACTCGTCCCCGCGCTTGCACCGGCTCCTCGGTTGTATCTCTGGGTCACTGCAGCTTCGACGATGAACTTGCCTTCGACGACAACGACACATTCTCCTTTCTGCCATTCCCCAGCGCCGACGCTACTACCGACGTCGATGATGGGCACCGTGACAAGAAGCTAAAAACGTCGCCCAAGAACGACGCCGTAGTTGCCTCTGAGCCTACGGATGACGAGGTTGAGGCCACCAGCGCTGCCTCTGTTTCCTCTGAATCGACCGTCTCTTCGCCGTCTGATGACAACTCTCCTACTGTTTCTGCGCCTAGCCGTCGTGGCCGCAAGCAGTCCCTCACCGAGGACCCCTCAAAGACCTTTGTCTGCGACCTTTGCAATCGTCGTTTCCGCCGCCAGGAACATCTCAAACGCCACTACCGCTCTCTCCACACACAGGAGAAGCCGTTTGAGTGCAACGAATGCGGCAAGAAGTTCTCCCGCAGCGACAACCTTGCCCAGCATGCCCGCACTCATTCCGGAGGTGCTATCGTCATGGATCTTATCGAGGATCACGCCTCGCACTTTGACGGCAGCGCCATGCCTGTCAATGCTGGAGACGAGTTTTCTTACGGCAAGGTCATGTTTCAGATCGGCTCCGAAGTATCCGAGATTACAGAAGACGCCTCTGATAACAAGAAGAAGCGCAAGCGCACCGACTAAGGGCCTTGAGCTTGACAACTATTTCCCCCGGGCCTGGCCCATTACGTCTTCTACGAATAATTTCACAACTCTCTCCTCATCTTCTGGTAAGCGGCTTCATGCCCTTTTCTTGAACGAGAGGGGAGCGGCAGAGCTACATGCATGTTGCCTGCATTTTATGTTTCTGGAAGGACGCACAAAACCATGGTTTATGACTGCATTTACACACATCTTTCAGTTCTTGTATCAAGTTTTGACATACAACCTTTTATACGGTGGTCGTCGGATGGCATCCGCGGTTGCAGTTTTTATGACGATAAAAAAAAGTTGGACAAAGTATCGGAGGCATGGAAAGAACATTTTTCTGGGATCAATTTGGCGTGACAGGCGCTCTTGTTATTGGTGTGTTGTCCTGCTTGGTCACTTTTTAGGCCAGGTAGTTTACTCTTTCTTTACATTCGTTGTAATCCTTTAGTACCATAAGGCGCGGCTGGTCTGCACCTTGGACTAGATGAAATCTTTTCCGCCAAATTGATTGTTATTGGACGAATACAATTGAAACCATTTTGAAAGACTGTTTTGTGATCATGTACGTGATGGGGACGAGCTTGATTGTACTTGCCGCTATCCAACATGATCAATCATGGCTGCAACTTTACTGCTCTGTCTATTCCGTACATGTACAAGCTTGCCGACGATGGCCGGCCTCGCTTCGCATTTACCGGCCGTTGCTCCGGATATGTCAATCTCAATCATTTCTCCCGTCTTCATAGTTGGTCGAAGGGCTGATTCGTGCTAACGAGGTAAAAAGCGCAGGCTTGTCGTCGAGAACCGGTCATTACGATACTTGCTAGCCCAAATTAACCCCATGAGGGACTCGCTGGGTCGGGTTCCCAGATGGTTCGTCGCACGCACCACCCACTGGAGATGAGATGGGCAGAGACGAGGGTCCCCTGATAGAGTACGCACAGCCTAGCATTGGTCTGTGAAGACGGTTTTGATTCTGGTAGAACAAAACACCCTGGTCCCGTCTGGTGTTGTACACGGGCGTTCAAGGATCCAAAGGGGACCACTCGCCGTCAATTTCTTCAGGCATCTAGATTGTTGCTCCATACTGGTCTGTGTCGTCGCACCAATTTCGCATGCATATGGGCTCCGTGGAATACATATTACATGCTAATTAGTATGCTTGGCTATCTGGGTATATTGGTCTCGATTTGAGCTAGAAGCAAAAGAAGAAGTTGTGGAAGGAGGGGAGAGACGAGGAGCCCCGTACCGCGGACCCGGAATTGCATGCAGGTCCGCTGCAGCTACTGGTACTTGCAGCATCTTGTATCCGTACATGTAGTTGGAGCAACATTTTACGAAAAGCCAGTCGTCATTCTTTCGGTCTAGCTTGCACTTGTATTACACGACATGAACATGTAGGAAGCCGAATTCGCCGCGCAACATCGTTTGGCGTACATGGCCCCTGGTCAAGTGGTTCAGAATTACGTGCCGATGCAGCCGAGAACCGAATCATAAAAAAATTGCGACATGGGCCCGGCATGCTCGGATTCAGCAACTTTTTTTTTGCTTCTTCTTCTTCACACCGTTCTTCCCTCAATGTCAGCTAAAGCCTCTTTTATGTCCCTACCCGTTTCCGATTCCCACATCTGACAAGGAAGTAGGGTGGAGATAATCTAAAGAGACAAAAAAGAGAGTAACGATGCTGTGATGCATCCTGAGAGGCGGTAAAGAAGATGAAGCTGTATTGAGCTCTCGTCTCCATCAATAGTTAGATGGTCTTGCGACCCAGTATTGAAGCGGTGGACGTTTCCATCTCACATGAGTGCCACCTTTTTTTCTTTAATCTTTTTTTATGTAGTATTAATTTGTCTTTACCCCCGATTATTTTCTTTATACGTATTGCGTCTGCGCCTCATCGGTTCTACGAGGTGCCATAAAACGCTTACTCGTATCATCAGCTCTTTGTTGGTCTGAGCTTCTTGGTGGCCTCACCCACACCCCTCCCATTTCCTGCCCACTCACTCATCTTTTCAAAATTGCATTGTGGGCTCTTTGTCCTCTTTTTCGCTCTCACACACCCCCCTTTCCAGCCCATGTAAACCTGGTTAGCGGCTGGCGGAGCTTCATGCTAGGCTTCCCCGGTCCGTACCTGGGATGCCTGGTGCCTGGATCTTCTTGTGGAGACCAATGCTTGTCTCTATATTTCATGCGATTTAAAAAAGGTGTGTTGCTGATTTGAGATTTCCCGAGAAGTGAAGAAGAATAAAAATGGAGAATGGCCTAATTTCCCATTGCTTCTTGCATGGTCGCTTTAACCTAGGTGGTAGGTTCAAGGTTCCCAACTGGGTTTCCCGTTGTGGCACAAGACATCTTGACAGGCGACCCTGGCTCAGCCGAAAAGAGTTCTTATTCTGAGCGGGCGACCGGGGAGAGCGAACCGTGCAACCAGCTCCCTTGCATGCCGATGGATTCGAATCTTGTGCTTCTCTTCCTGCTCCCGGGGAGGGGGGGGGGGGGGGGGGCTGACACCATACACACTTCGCTTGCACCCCTCTACCCAACACCAGGCGTAATTTCCCAGCCTTCCATGGTCCAAGCTTGGGACTGTCCTCGGAGGCTTTTTCCTTCGTGGTTGGTTCGGTTGGTTTTCAAACTGAAAATCGCCACAGTGGCAAAAGTGGTTATACTTGACTTGGTACAGACACGGACAGGCATGGCCGACGTCCCCATCCAACAAGCCTCTTTTTCGCCATTTATTCACGGATCCCGCTTCTGCCCGCTTTGCCCGTGCATCGAACAGCCGCTGTGGGACATCCGTGTGGTCTTTCCGTCGTCTGGAAGCTTATTTTTCGAAGCGAAATCTGGGCAAAATGGCATGCTCGAACCTGGAAGCAGTTCCACGGTATCCTACCAAGTAGTGGCCCATCACGGCCGTAATGCTCCGGGAAGTTGATAATTTCATTCCTGCATATGATATCAAGTATCTTCCCAGTCCCTCGAAAACGGTCGGACCACCATGGTTAGACCCTGACCAACAACCTAGCTAGTTGGATCTCGTAGATTGTCAGGATGTGCCGGTACATGCAACGTCCAACTCAGGGACCGGCCAACGATGGGCAAACTAATTCAGTTATTCTCGAACCCGACCGGAAATGATGAATCGTGTTTCGAATTTATGCTGGGTTAAATAACCAGGGCGCTTGTAGTGACAAGCGAGGCTATATCAGCAACGGGTCATAATGCAAGGCGGCTATTGCTTTGACAGGGTAAAAGCTTTCACCGCTTGATCAGTCCATGGCCACTGTCACACCTGGTGACTGTGATATCCACCGTGGCTACGGCAAACTATTCGTACGGAGTATTCAGTTTCTATTATTTTCTAATACATGTGCATAATGCATGCATCGACGTAATTGTGATGTGCTGAGGCTCCGGTGCGCATGAGACCACACTGCAATGGGGGCACAGACGTGGTAATTATATTCGTAGACTATACTACCTAATAACGGAGCATAGGTATTTAGTTTAAAAAAGCGTCAGCCACTGGTGATTCCAAAAGAGAGTACGGGTTACACCCTCTTCCTCATATTAGGCGGGAACTGCCGATGAATGTCTCTTCTTTTTTTAGCTGCTCAATTGTCGCATTACTTTCTTTGGTATCCGTAATCTGTACGGATTGCATGCAAAAATGTCCAGGCGCCTAACCCCAGACAGAAAACGGGTCCCAGGGTGTCTAATAGCTGTCTCACTGGTCAAGGTACAATGCAAGCGTGGCGCACCGGCTCTTGAGAGCCGGTATTGACTTGTCTGTACTTGAAATGAAGGCGTTGAAGATGCCGGCAAAGCCACGCGAGATTCGGCGACTTGTCGCACACGGACACGCCCACAGACACTTCAACTCATCAAATTGCGTGACTGTTGGGCCTCTGGGGAGAATAGGACCCATTTGCCACTAATAAGCCATTCATGCCCGAAAAAGAGAGACGCTACTAAATGGGCAGAGAGCACATCACATCACATCACCGTCGCATCGGTCGTTTTTTCGCTTCTTTCGCCAAGATTACAAGTCAAAGCAGCCCAAATAAATAAACTAAAAAATAAAATCGGAAATTGTTGGGCTCATGATTCCGGCAGACATGTCACTGCTGGTACATGACAGCACAACGGGCAAACTTCCGGAATTACCCAGCCGGTCGACAACGTGCATGAGCAGGACGGCAGATGCAGAGTGATCGCCTGCAGGGTCGATCACGGTGCAAGGGAGAAAGGTGGCATGTTTCCCTAGAATTGCACGGATCTGACATTTATGCGTGCGGAACCGGTCCTGGAATGTCAAATGTCAACCCCCCTCCCTCCCAACCTGAATCCGCCTTGTTTCAATAGCAGCTGTTTTTTATATGGCTGAGCCCGCACCGTCCAGTGCTTCTATTTGTAGACGCCGGTATGAGATGCCCGAGATTTCAATTTGGTAGCCAAGATGTAACGTTCGTCTTGTGTCTTTGTAACTAGGAAAAATTCTCCGTATGCACATGCTGTGGATGTGTCTATCGTGGTCAACCTACCTACCCAATATGGATCCACTTTTGTGTTGCCTGCGAGCAGTGGTGAGTGACTTCTGATCAAACCTTACGGGCATTGATGAGATATTATCTTGCTACTGTTGAACAAGGCTTCAAATTCGTAGACAATCATAAAGAAGCATGAGCTGTGACGATGACTAATTTTGTGAATGAAAGAATCTATGTTCAAACACCAAAACCTGCACGTGAGATTCGCTCCACACAACAACCAAAAAAGCTGCCTGTGCTTGAGATGGCATCACCAGGGTCTTGGTTGCCGCGGGTAGAATTACATACCTTGGTTATTGCCGTGGTTATTTCGGAATAATCATGGCTGCCCCAGGTCTCAACGTCATCGCGCTCATCTCGGGCGGCAAAGACAGCTTCTACAGTCTGCTGCACTGCATTCAGAATGGGCATCGCATCGTCGCCCTCGCAAACCTCCACCCTCCGCTGCGCGATGCGCCCACCGGCGACTCGCACGAGGACGAAATGGACCTCAACAGCTTCATGTACCAGACTGTCGGCCACGAAGTCATTCCGCTGTACGCGGAAGCCACCGGCATCCCGCTGTACCGACAGGCCATTGGCGGAGGGGCCACGCGCCATGAGAGAGACTACGCCTACGACGCAGCAGAGCAGAGCGTCGATGAAACCGAGTCCATGCTGTCGCTGCTGCGTGACGTCCAGGAAAAGCACCCCGAGGCGAACGCGCTCTGCTCCGGGGCCATCTTGTCAACCTACCAACGCACGCGCGTCGAATCAGTCGCGGCGCGTCTCGGCCTGGCGCCGCTGGCCTACCTCTGGAAATATACGGCGCTGCCCCCGCCCGGGACCGCGCCGGCCGATGAAGCGCAGCTGCTGCTCGACATGGCGGCAGCGGGTCTCGAGGCCCGCATCATCAAGGTGGCGAGTGCCGGGCTGGACGAGAGCCATCTGTGGGAGTGCGTGTCGAGCGAGGCCGGGTCGGGCCGCGTGAAGCGGGCGCTCCGCAAGTTTGGCGCGGGCGACGGCGCGTCGCTGGGAGAGGGCGGCGAGTTTGAGACGCTGGTCCTGGACGGGCCTGGCTGTCTCTTCAAGAGGAGGATCATTGTGCCGGAGCGAGGTCGGCGCGTGGTGCGAGAAGGCGGCGGCTCTACATGGATTTTGACCCGAGGCGCGCATTTACAGGACAAGTATGATTCAAACTTGGACTCGAATCTGAATGTGAGAATTCCAAATTTGTTTGATTCGAGGTTCGCGCAAGTATTGGAAAACTTGACAGTGCGACCTGATGAAGCATCGGTGCCCGCAGTCCAAGGCTCCGAGATCAAATCATTATCAAGGCTAAGCATCTCAAACAACAATGAGCCTGAACTATTCACGTGGAGTTTTATTTCTGATAACGCTTTTGACTCAAGCATGATAGCCAAAGAGACAACTGAAGTGGTCGGCAAACTCGAAGAAGCACTGGCCAGCAATGGCCTCGACGCTGCCCACCTCACAACGGTTATCATCGTTTTGAGAAGCATGTCTGACTTTCCTACAATCAACCATGGGTATGGAAGTTTATTCAAATTACCCAATCCCGCATCCCGGGTCACTATATCTTGCGGCAACTTGCTACCAGAGGGACGCAATATCATGCTGTACGCCACAGCTCCGCCAGCATCCAAGACGATCATACGAGACGGACTGCATGTACAGTCAAGATCATACTGGGCACCGGCCAACATTGGTCCTTATAGTCAGGCCATTGATATTCCCATCACGAGCAATCACGCCGCACTCGGTCCGCGATCCGTCTACGTCGCGGGCCAAATAGCGCTTGTACCAAACAGCATGAGACTGCCCACCCCCTCTGACACCAGTCTTGTCGAGCAAATCACGCTCTCTCTGCAGCATCTGTGGCGTATCGGCACGCATATGAAGGTGCAGCAGTGGACAAGTGCCGTTGCCTACTTTGACAAGGCGGCATCTGACGAGGACATGAGGCGCAAGGCGCAGCTGGCCGGCAGGGCATGGCGCATGATGCATGCTGAGCCGGTCGAGGAAGAGGATGAGGCCGCGCTGGATCCGTGGGACCTCAAGTACAATACGCAGTACATGTCCCTGGCTAGCAACGAGAGCAGTAAACCACGGCCACTGCCCGACTGGGACGTCTTCTCCACGCGGCAGCAGAATGAGCCCGAGACATGCGTTCCGCCACTTTTCGTGGTCGAGGTCGCAGAGCTGCCGCGGGGCGCTGCCGTCGAGTGGCATGCTCATATCGGATTATCGAGGCTCCCTCAGACGAGCACGCAGCTGGTGGCGCATACTGAATCTCAGCTGGATGGATGGTTGTCGTGGAGCACATGTGTTCGAGCGGAGGGGGGTATATTTGTGCATACCTTGCTGGCCAATGTTGGACGTTTCAGCGCGAAGCTTAGCCTGAGTGCTATTGTTGCCGAGGCTCGGAACAAGTATCGCGAGTCGATTCGGCTTCTCGGAGCCGAGTCTCTGGATGTTGCTTCGCAGGCCCCCTACTTGATCTATGTAGATAGTGACAGCATGGCTGGCTGGACCGAAATCTCTAGCAATGCTGGGCTACCGTGCGCAACTATACCCAATCATTCGATCTGGACGGCAGATGGGAAGAGGGCATCGTGCGTGGCTGTGTTTAGGCTGTCGATTAGGTCTTGGTAGTTGGCGGGTTGGGCAAGGGCAATGTGGGATGTGGTGGACACTTGGGACGAAGATGGCAAAATACCCGTGACAGAAGCATAGTTGAGGATGCTGAGTTTATTAACTGAATGATTATCTCCAATTGAAGCGGTTAAGATGCAATATAAATTACTATATGCAACGTGTCGCGACTTCTAACAGTGACTACCTCGGTGGGTGTGGGTGTGGGTGTGGGTGATGCACTTCGGGCCCTCCGCCAGGCTCTTCAGCTATCACCAACCTTTTTCGGCGGTTGAGGCTCGAAAAAGAGTACCAGAAAAAGTGCTCAAAAATATGGCCTTTAAACATACAGATCACCACATCCATTTATGAGGCTTGATGCTCTGATAACAACGCCAAACACTGCAGGCCGGGACCCCTACCTAGGTAGGCAGTACAGTGGAGTCAGGGCGCCTCTAGTGCCCTATCGGTGCCCTATAAGAGATCCAGTAGCCGGGAAGCTGCAGCTTGGCAGCCAGCAGCCCACCATCTCGCAATGACGCGATCGCATCCGTTCTTCATTGCCCTCTAACATTGGCTGCAAACGATTCCGCGATCCCGTTTGGGCCATCTATTCCCCATCCAAGCGAACGCCTTGGCTGGCGCGCGCACGCAGGGGGCCCCAATCTCACGCCATCAAGCCTGCATACGACCAGAAAAGCTTAATTCGAAGATATAACAGCTCTTCCCCTCCCCAGCTCTCCACGATGAGTAGCAACGAGGCCGCTTCTCCCGCACCCGACGCGGCACCAGAGTCGGGCACCATCTCAGCGACACCTAGCAATACCACACGAGGCCGGCTTCGACAGCGGCGGCAATCGAAAAGCGAGCGCATCAGCGAGATTTTAGAAGTAGGCTTCTTCAATCGTTTCGGAGAAAAGGCCCCCTTTTTTCGCTAATACTCTCCCCCCGCTTCTCTTCCTCGCAGAACGCACGAGGCCGCGCTGACGAGATGGGCACCGACCCGGCCATCATTCGGCGCCACTCATCTTTTGGTCGCAAGACGCAGTTTGCCGATGATGAGGCCGACGAGACGACGGGCATTGTGTCGCGCGGATCGAGCCACAACTATCAGGCGGTAAACCCGCAAGAAGGCGTGGACGCCGGTACTGCGCCGCCAGCGAGCGGCACACGCTCCATCTACAGCCTGCGTTCCCGAACAGCGGCGGCGGCGGCGCCCTCTGCGGCTTCGGAGGGAGACGACGAGGAGACGAGGACGGGTGGTGAGGACCGCGAGAAGCCGTGGTGGAAGCAGCAGCTTGGCAAGTACCAGTCAATTGAGCTGGAGAACAAAGGCAGCGTGGCCAGAGATCACCTGGCCCTGGGTAAGTCCGGGCAGAGCTTCTTTCTGCTCCCCTTTCCGAAACTCAATGCAGTGCTCTCGCTGACTGTGACGGCAGAACGAACGTTTCTAGCCTGGCTGCGCACGTCGCTCGCTTTCGCCTCGATTGGCATCGCCGTTACTCAGCTCTTCCGGCTCAACACGTCGCTCGGCGACGGACAGAACACGCCGGACCGCACAAAGGATACGCTGCGCCGCCTGGGCCGCCCCCTCGGTGCGACGTTTCTGGGCATCAGCATCCTGATCCTGCTGCTGGGGTTCAAGCGCTACTTTCACAGCCAAGAGTGGATTCTCAAGGGCAAATTTCCTGCTAGTCGCGGGACCATTGTTCTGGTATCCCTTGTAGGTTTGGCGATTATGGTTGCTTCGCTGGTCGTAGTTGTGGTGATACATCCGACGGAGGGTTGATGATGTTGAATCTGATTGAAGGCGTGCATCAATGGGTCATGGTCTCGGCGAATCATCTTGTACCCTGCTATAGGGCGTCATTTGCACTGGCGTTTTGGTCTCTCATTTTCCGGAGCTTTGTTATTTGGGTCATCGTCGCTATTGAATGATATCTTAGTGTGGGAAACCACTGTCTTGGACCCGAAATATAATTGATTTGGTAATCAAAGTCTGAATCTATCATTTGTTGACGAATCTTTGCAATTTTCATATTAAATTTGTCGCGAGTGCTGAGCTGGGAGTCTGTCGGCTATAGCTATAATTTCGTCATTGGTGGGGTCACGAACTGCTGTAACAGTATCACACGCGAGCGATGTGACCACTGACAACTTGCACCATACAAAAACAGCCGCCCCCATATCAAGACTGTACGCCATGGCTCCCAAAGAACCGGTCGACGTACCCTCGTTTGCTAGCACGCAGTTAGCTCTGCTAGAGCGTGAGCTGCAAAGCGAGGTGCAAGAGACAAGCTCCCTCATTACCAATCACAGCCCCGCCAGTTTGCAACGTGCTGGCTTAGCCATCACGAACCTCGTGGTCGCCTCGCAACGCACCGGTCTGGGCGGCCGAACAGTGCTGGAGCTGAGCCCGGATAGTGCTACCTCCTCGACGGGCGAACTACCGGAGCACGGTCTGCGTACAGGTGACATTGTGCTCGTCGCAGACCAACCGGCGGGCAGTGCCAAGAAGAAGGAAATTCAGGAACTGGAGAAAAAAGGTGCGCGCGGTGTGGTGACCAAGGTGCAGAAGACGTCTGTCTTTGCGGCATTGGATGAGGGCAAAGATGAAGTGGCGTTTGGGGGTAAAGTGTGGATGGTCAAACTGGCAGACGAAGTGACATATCGACGGATGAATTTGGTCATGGAGAAGCTGCAAAAGATGAGCGAGGCGGAATACTCGGGCTTCATTCGGGTGCTGTTTGGTCTATCCAGCCCATCACCGGTCCCAAAAGACCTGTCAGCAGACGAAGAGCTGAGTAAGATTGAGTGGTTTGATCCGACTTTGAACGACTCGCAGAAAGATGCTATTCGCTTCGCCCTGGCATCGCGTGAGATTGCTCTGATACACGGCCCCCCTGGAACCGGCAAGACGCACACACTGATAGAGCTCATTCTGCAGCTCATCAAACTCAACAAGAGAGTATTAGTGTGTGGTCCATCCAACATCTCTGTCGACAACATTGTCGAAAGACTTTCTCCGCACAAAGTACCAATTCTACGTCTAGGGCACCCCGCCAGATTATTACCCTCCGTTGTCAACCATTCTCTTGACGCATTGACACAAACGTCGGAAGCCGGGGCAATAGTCAAAGACGTGCGTGCAGAAATGGACGCCAAGCAGGCGTCTATCAAAAAGACGAAAAGTGGCAAAGAGCGACGACAGATATACGGCGATCTACGAGAGCTACGAAAAGAGTACAGAGAAAGAGAACGCAAGTGCGTTAGCCACTTGGTAGGAGGAAGCAAGGTCGTATTGGCCACGCTTCATGGAGCTGGTGGCCACCAGCTACGGGCCGAAAAGTTTGATGTTGTCATTATTGACGAGGCAAGTCAAGCGCTCGAGGCACAATGCTGGGTGCCGCTGCTGTCGGCCAACAAGGCAGTATGTGCCGGCGATCACCTGCAGCTGCCCCCAACTATCAAATCAAGCAACTCCGCGGTGTCGTTGAAGCTGAAGGACGGCACAGAAGCAAAGCCAATCAAAGGACAGACACTTGAGACAACGCTTTTTGACAGACTGTTGGCACTTCACGGTCCGTCGATCAAGCGGATGCTCACAACCCAATACCGAATGCACGAGAAGATTATGCGATTTCCTTCCGATGAGCTGTATGAGTCAAAACTTGTCGCTGCTGGTGCAGTGAACGCTAGGTTGCTCAAGGAATTGGCGTACGAAGTGGAGGACAATGAAGACACAAATGAGCCGCTCATATTTATCGATACGCAAGGGGGGGATTTTCCTGAACGCAGCGAGGAAGACGATGCTGATAACCCGAAGAAGGGCAAGGTAAGTCTACATGGAGACAGTAAAAGCAACGAGATGGAAGCAGCCTTGGTACAGCAACATGTATCAAGACTCGTGGAGGCCGGGCTGCGAGCAGAAGATATTGCGGTGGTGACGCCGTATAATGCGCAGGTACGACTCCATTGACACTGCCTGTGGATGCTCATTCATGTCGTTGAGCAAAGCATGCTTACCTCTGTCGTTTGCAGCTGGCTGTTCTTGCGCCTTTAAAGGAAAAATTTCCCGGCATTGAACTCGGTAGTGTGGATGGCTTTCAAGGTCGCGAAAAGGAAGCCATCATTGTCAGCCTCGTACGAAGCAATTCCAAGGGCGAAGTGGGATTCCTAGGCGAGAAGAGACGGTTGAATGGTATGTCATTTTTAGGCGAGCCTGAGCCTTGCATTTTTTTCTCCTCGGGTGTCAAACTCATGCAAGAATAGCGGTATGATCACGCTGGACAAGACGAGAGATTAACTTGAGTTTTACAGTGGCCATGACTCGACCAAAGAGGTCCCTCACGGTGATTGGGGATTCAGAAACAGTAAAGAGGTAAGCCCATTACATCACTTTGTGCAGTATATCGATGGTTGTGCAAGTCGGTGGCCAAACCGGGGAGAAGCAGCTGACGGTGAATGTGCGCGACTAGGGGCAGTTCATTCCTGAAGAGATGGATGAATTTTTTGGAGGACAATGCAGATTTGCGGTACCCCGACATGTCCTCGCTGAACATGGGCGGCTAGGAAAAGCGTTGTACATATGGCCGAGACACGCGGTGGCACGACAGGGTTGAGATTGCAGATCGCCGTTACAAATTACAATCAGAGAATAGCCCGCTTTCGAATGCGGGGGAAAGGGGCTCGCTCCACCTAGCCTTTTTTGTAGACAATCAGAGAGCCCCTTTCTGCCACTCTTGCTGTCACCACCAATGCTTGATTTCTGTGATGCCTCTGCAGCTTCTCCTCCCTTCATCAACA
This sequence comes from Beauveria bassiana ARSEF 2860, assembly GCF_000280675.1. NCBI lineage: Eukaryota > Fungi > Ascomycota > Sordariomycetes > Hypocreales > Cordycipitaceae > Beauveria > Beauveria bassiana. The sequence continues at coordinate 1,049,561 of NW_007930837.1, read as the reverse complement.
TTTTTATGATGGGAAAACCACGTCACATTGCTGCGTATACACAGAGTGAAGAAGTCGACACGGCCAACGGGGTACATGCATAAAGTGTTATATTTTTCACTATTCCATCATCACTCAACGAATTCAAACCCAAGTTGGTGCAATGGTAGCATATCCTAATGACACACGGGGAAGCTTGGTGGCTGAACCGTATCCGAAAGGGGCAGGAAGATTCGTGTTCGATTCCGGAGCTTGGGGTCATTATAACTTTTTGCGTTTTCCTTTTCGAGGCCACCTATCAAGCCATCCAGCCTGTGGCTTGGTTCCGGCCCTGCTCGCTGCCCGGCTCGCTGTTTGCTGTGTGCGTGTGTTGGAAGCAAGACTTCCCTCTCCGTTTTGCTGTTTTTACGGGAGGAGGATTTCAGCACATTCATCTAGCATGCGTTGCTGCGTCTGAGCTTTCCAGTTGCAACCAGAAACCAAGCATCATTGCTGGTGAGCCAACAAGGACCAACAGACGACGGACTCAAGTAACCCACTAGCACCGCACGCCAGGGCAACCAACACAAGTCCTGCACGGTAGGCAAACTTTATTCTGCATCTTGTGAAGCTGAAATCTTTCGGTAGATACACTGAATAAAGCCCGCTAGCCTGACTGTATATCTCGACGCGATAAACAAAACTACTTTCTAGTTGCGTCCACTACTTTTTACGATCTGCTATCGGCCTAATTTCTGCCACCAAAATCTGTGGCCATTCTCGACGTTGAAATATCTAATATGGGTACATGTGTTATTCTACGGAGTACGGATAGTGTCAACGAAATAGACCGTGGCACAAGAATCACGGCCTGGCCTGGCGATCAAGTCTTTTGAGACAGAAATAATGATAATCGACAGCGGTGCAGGGACCCCGAAAGCCACAACCAGTCAGCCGCCATCATTCCCCTCCATGCAGCCCAGATATGTCTCAGCCATG
>NW_007930837.1:1019140-1048504 GCF_000280675.1 Beauveria bassiana ARSEF 2860 | reverse complement strand
TGGCGGGCAGTGAGTGGATGCTGAAAGAGACTGAAACAATGCCGGCAGTAATAATGGAGAACAGCAGAGATGGAATCATGCAATCGACAACCGTTGGCGAAATGTCTCTGGTGTGGTCAAATGAGGCTTGACTGCGCCAGCCATGTGTGTCTTGGACCAGGCGTGTGTCAGTATGATGTGGCCAACTAGCCCGGTCGGTATTTGTTGTACGGATACGGATTACTGCCGCGTATAATGCGCCGTTTTTAAGAGACCAGTTCAAGTCGATGCATAAACTATTTTCCGCACGTCAAGGTATATGATTGACTAATTGCGTACTCATAGTTGAAATCACTTTCGCTTGTGCAGTCCATTTGACGTCACACCGAGGGGCTAACACTTGCAAGCAAGCCGTACATATACTCGTAGTGCCCAGCCAATCTCGGCGAACTAATCGAGGGCAGTACACGATGAGAGGCGATTCATGATTCCAACACAACCTCTACTGAGCAGCACTGCCTTCATTAGCCTTGTGACCAATGTCCCACATCCAAGACAAGTGAGACTCAGCTGGGATACCTCTTCGCATTGATTAAGCCGATTCAACCGAGTATGATTCGTCCCAAAGATGAATCAACTGTCTTGCGGCCAAAAGTTCAGCCCAAAGCAACGCGCACGCCGACCAGCGGCGCGGTAGACCGCTTCTATTCCCTGGCAGCTGGACATGGAGCCCCCCGCACTTTCTTCTGCCCATTATCAGAATGACTCTGCAAAATTCGGCATGATAAGCGCAGTATCGTATATCATATCTTCTTCGGCAGATACTGTTCGTGCAGCGTGTGTAAGCCGACGCACAATGACTCGTCACCCTCAAGGAAAGACTTGGACTCAGACACGCCGCAAAAAAGTATATCATATATTCATATATCAAAATATTTCAGGCGGAAACACCTCCTACTGGTGGCAGAGTTTGATGCGAGAGACATTTCTTCAGCTTGCCCTAAGGGTCGGTGACATATTCGTATACCGCCGTGTCTAGGTACGGGTGTAGACAGGGCACGAGGGGAAAGAATTGGAAGGGATATGGCTACCTAGAGAAGGCATGAATGGATAAATTTGTTTCAGTTCCGTGTAAATTATCATATATGACCAGTCTGAAACTCAAGATACTGAACTCGCTCACAACAGCGCTAAGGCAAGGTGATAGGAGTAGGCGCCTTTTGTCTCTTTTGGAAGTTGATGGACAACTTTACACCTTTCGGCAGAGCAACACTGTGCTTGGAAAAGTGTCACGAATGAGACAAAGCATTCAGCTGCTTGAAGGTGATTCCCCCGTTCTCACGTATATAATTGACCCGGGTAGCCCAGTCTCTCTCCACCTTCTTCAACGCTTTCAATATTTAACTGCATACACTCAAATCTACAACAACCCTTGACCTATCAACAATCATGAAGTCTCTCCTCATCTTGACCACACTTTTCGCCGGCAGCCTCGCTGCTGTTGTACCTGGACTTGATGATATCCTCCCACCCATCGGGGTCGACTGTGTGGCTGCAGATCTTGCCATCCAAGCGGGGCTCTTGGCCGTCCGGCCCATGCTGCCCGACACTCCCCGCATGGAAGACGCCCTCAAAGCCGGCACCGCCGCCTTCAAACACGAGATTGGTTGCGGCCCGGCTCCCCCCGAGCCCGAACCCGTGCCGGAGGGCGAGCAGATTGACTGCAGTGCAAACAATGTGGACAAGGCCATCGAAGAGGGCAGAAAGGTGCTCAAGGCCGGATTCAAGGTCACGCCTCCTCGATATGAAGAGGCCGTGGAGGAGGGCATCAGGGTTTTTAGGAAGACGCTCGGCTGCAAGGAGCAGGCGGAGGTCATGGCCAGGGGTATTTAGCCGTCTGTCGAGCCGCGTCAGTGAGAGTCCGAGATTCGCAAGTCGCAACGTGTTCTTGAAAGAAATTGCTTGATTGTGTGTGTTGGGCCAGATAGCTAAAGTATTAATACCAAATTGAAAGTTCGATTACATGTCAAGTTATATGTAGATGAGTCCAATCGTACTTGCACGGCTGTCTGTGATCTCATAGGTAGTGGATTTGAAGGTGGCTATGGCTATTTGTACTATTAACTAAGCTCGTTTGATATGTATAATAGATGCTAAAACATCCTTTTTAAGACTTTTTCAATTCATGTCGTTCTAAAGCGCACGCTGGCGGTTTCTCGCGAGTGGCACTTTTGAGGTATAGGTTCTAAAACTACCCTCTACTATTGATGCAACCCCCCCCCCCCCCCAACTTTATTTATCTTCTGGTGGCGAGACCTGATTCACAACTGACCACACCACTTCCGAAATGGTAGCACCTCCAATGAGTTTCATGACTGGCACATTGACCTGCAGTTCCTTCAAAAACCACTGACGCATCTTGACAGCCACAAGTGAGTCGACTCCCAGGTCAAGCACTGAAGACTCGGGCGGGATGTGATCTCCAGCTGGCAGTCGCAGCAGCTTTTGCACGAGAATCTGGAAAGCATGCAAGATTGCATCAAAACACTCGGCCGGTGGTGCAGATCGCAGCGCGGCTAGGCTCAACCGTCCACTGCTCTCCGAAGCCTCGTCTGACGCGTCATTGGACGCAGGGGCGGAGCGGTCGAGCAGGTAGTGTCCAAACTTGGCGTCGTATGCCCACGGCGGCACGACCTTGTCGTTGGCCACGTCCACGTAGCGCAGACTCGACGACACTTCGGGCCCCTGAGGCGAGGTGCTCGGGCTGGCCAAGACGGCCTCTGCGAAAATGTAGCAATAGTCATTCTCGGATATAATGTCGTAGCCTAGAGCCTTGCTGCGCTCGAGGATATTGTGTCCCGTCCGTGTAATGAATCCGACGCCGCTGACGCCGGTGAGATTGATGACGGAAGCTGCCAGTCCACGTCGGCGGCGATGATGAGCCAGGCCCACCATGAAGCTGTTGGCCACGGCATAGGCAATCTGTCCCGTGTTTCCGGCGATGCTGACGAGCGAGGAGTAGAGGATGAAGAAGTCTAGGCTGTCTTGAGCAAAGAGCTCATCGAGATATCGGCTGCCGTCCACCTTGGGCCCAAGGGCTCTCATCATCTGTTCAAATGAAAGATCCATAAAGAGGCTATCTTCCATGACCAAGGCGCCATTTGCTACTCCCGCAATTGGGGGCATGGTTTCATTAATGGTTGCAATTGTCTTTTCAATAGCACTCTTGTCCGTTACGTCGAGCGCAAATGTGTTGACAACGGCGCCGAACTTTGTCTTCTTTGCCGCAATCCACGCCGAATCAACCTGTGGATTGCGACTGGACAATGCAAAATACCTCGCTCCTCGTGAAATCATGTAGGAGACTGTAGACAGACCCAAACTGCCTGCCATCCCGACGAGGAAATATGTCCTGTCCGGACGGAAGTGGCATTCCTCTAGCGCGGGAAGTATAGTGGCGCGTACAGGGAGATTGCTGGTCCAAGCAATCGTCTTTGCTGGGACACCAAACGCAAATTCTTGCGGCAGATCCTGAACCTGGATTGTGCTGTCAGTCAGGTTGTTGGTCTCTTCTGCTACCAAAGAAGCAGCTTTGTCGACGGCGGCCTGTAGAATCTGGAACGTGCGGTCGTCGTCAACTTTGCCAAATTTGTAACTCTGAGCTCGGAAAAAGTCTTTAGCGGTCAGAAGTGCTATGCCGGAGGGGATCTCAAGTTCCATAAAGGCGAGTCCGTTGCTGGAACCAGTCTCAGTACAGTCTACGCACAGCAGCGTATCTGGCTGCACAATCTCGTTGAGCTGACGAGTCGAGCCATGGCGAGCAATATGCTTCCACTCCTGATCCAAGCGGTTCTCGCATCGGGACGCGTCACTGCTTGTAAAGATGAGTCGCACTTCTGCTTTTCTCGCCTCGTCAGCAAGTATCTGCGCCAGCATGTCTGGTGCTTCGTGAACGACCACGCTCGTGAATGGGGGGCAGCGCTGAATGATTGTAGAGGCGCGGAAGACATCACGTAGCTTCTCGGGGAGCAATCTCTCTTGCTGCTCCGAAAGCCCGGAAATAGGCACCAATGACGCTTTATGAGCCGAAACTCGAGACCTGTTTTCAGTACTCAATGCGGCAACGATGCGGCCAGTCTGGACGTCCACTCCAGTCACCGGATACAAGTATCCTAGTGTCGGAATATGTACGCATACAGATAGAGAGTAGTCAACAGCAACCTCAGTCGTGAGTTCCTTCTTTGTCGACTGCAACGAAGATGGAGCCGTGACACGCAATTTCTCGAGTGAAAGCGACGACTCGGCCGCAGACAGTTGAAGAAGCCCCGTCTTTGAAGTCAGGTCAACTTGCACGTGACGCCGAAGAGAGTTGTAACCCGAGTCCAAGTCCTTGTTGGGCAGGTAGCGCGAGATGAGCGGTTGTCCCTTTCGTAGATGCAGCTCCGGCTCGTGGGACCAGAGCAAGTGGTCGGGCTTCTTGATGGAGTGAAGACGATGCAGTCCTACCACGGCTTCAGCTATGAATGGAAAGGCGCCGGGAACGTCGCCTTCAATGTCCAATATCTGAGTGACAAGGTGAGAACATTCCTCGATGAGACAACGAAGGGTTCCCTTGATCATGTTGGCATAAGGATTGCCTCCTTGCGTACCAGAAACCACCCAAATGAGTCGATTGGAGTGGGTGGTTAGCTCCTGCAGCTTGACAAACGTCTTTTCGGTCAAGGAGCGAAAAAAGTCGTAGTCGAGCTCGGTCAGACTGAGAACAAATGGCTTGTCTGTCAGATCGGACGTATCCAAATGAGCAAGACTCTTGACTGTGCTGATTTCGTCGCAAAAGGGTGCCAGTAGACCCTGCAATTGGCTGATCAAATCGCTTGTGACAGCACTGTCACCGCCAATGATGAGCAACTTGGCTATCTTGGAGCCAGATGATAGCATCGGCTGCCGAAGCGCATTGACGGCATCATCGGTTGCCATGGTAGCCATGATGGAGGATGAGCCAACCATTGTACGGCTCTGAGCGTCGATGCCTGCAAACCCGGCCTCGACAAGTCTGCTGTGCCATGTCTCCAAGGTTTCCGTGGGACCGGTCGAGGCTTGGGCATTCTGTTGATCAACGAAGAGTAGATAGCCTCCAGGTCGGATCAGGTGTCGCACATTTTTCAGCGTCTCCTTCTCTAGCGAATGGCCGCCGCGCAATATCACCACATCGTACTCTTGGCCAGTATTCTTCTCCACGAAATCAGAGTTTTCTAGCTGCAGTGAAACTCGTCTTAGAGAAGAAGCATCCTCTCGTGAGTCAGATAATTCTGTAAAGACTGCTTCGTCGATACCATCCAGCACGTACAGCGACGGCCTGCCACCGGCCGCTTTGAATGCATCGAGAATTTCGGTTGCATTGCCAGACGTTCTTTCCAGTATACGGGCCTTTGGGTATCGATCCGTGATCTGTTTGAGAAGACTGGCCAGAATTTGATTTGCGAAAGAAGTAGTAGAAGCATTCTTGTCCACCGTCTGCCCGTTGAGCTGAGAATCACCCTGCAGCGCAGCGGTCCCATTCACAGGCGATGCGGTCAATGTATCCAAATTTACCTCCTCAGACAGCTTGGGAAGCAGTGCAGTGTTTGGATTTGCAGAGCAAAGTACCATGTCGGCAAACATTTGCTTGTCATCTTGCGCGGTGAGCGGCGAAACAGGCGAAACAGTCAAACCTTGGACGCGAAATGTTGCGAGACCGGTGCCGGCATTTCCAACTTCAATATCACCACAGATTGTCCTCCTGTCCAGCACATATGATGAGGCTTTAAAGGTCAGATCATTTGTAGATGTAGACTCGGAGAGAGCTGACGAGTTTATCGTGAGTCGCTTAATCGTGGTGGGAACTTGCAGTGTCTGGAGGCCTCCGTCGCCGGGATAGCTGAGAGCGGCAAAGAGGGCCTGAAAGGAAACGTCGAGCACTGCTGGGTGAACTGGCAGCCAGCTCTCTGATGCAGATGGCTGGATCGAGCTCCCTACCGCAATGGTGCCAGTGGCCAGATTGGTGGTCCTCTTGAGGGAAGCGATGCCGCGAAACGCGTCGCTGTAGTTGTAGCCAATGGCGCGCAGGTTGTCATAGAAGCTCTCGACATCAATTTCGTCTAGTTTGCCGTGGTATTGAGGCAGTGCTGGAAGCATCTGTGACACGTGGTCACCGATGAATAGCTTAATCTTGCCGCTGGCAATGCTGGTGAGACGATTGGACGACTTGGTAATGGCAGCATCGCAGTAGTAGTTGGCCGAGAGAATCGACCCTTGGTCCGGGGACGATGTGATTTTCACATCAGAGAGATAGAACAAAGTTTCAACCGCTCTCTCGTCGTCCAAGGCCAAACCACGATGTATCACCGAGTCGTGTAATTCGGTGAGCCGTCCCTGGAAACCCATGGAAGCTGCAGCTATGGTAGCCGCCTCGGACGCCATGACGAGGAACATGGCCGCGGGAACCACCATCTGGCCTTGGATATTGTGACCTGTGAGCCATGGAAGCTCTTCGCTTGACAAATAGTTCTCCCAGCGATACTCGTTGTCACCACAAGTATCGGCCCGGACGCCAAGAAGGGCATGGCCGGGTGTCTCTCTGAATCGATGTGCACGAGACCTGCGGGATTCGAACTCGTAGGAATGATCATGATCCCAGGGGTATGATGGAAGATCTCGAAGAGTAATCAGATTGCTTTGAGAAAACTGGGCTGCGTACCGGTTCAGGTCCAGACTAGTCTGGGCAGAGACTGACCACAACCATCCCAGAAAAGACGCCAGCATATCGACGTCATCCGCTGAGCGACTCAAGGTACCAGAGTAGGCTACCTTGTTCTGACCTAGGCTTTTGAGAGTCTCCAGTACTGGAGATTTGAGTGCAGCGTGTGGACCAATCTCGGCCCAAGCGGCGGGTGTATCCTGCGGCCATGCGCGAGAGGCGGCTGAGACGGCTTCGGAGAATAAGACGGGTTGAACCATGTTCTTGATCCAATACTCGCACTTTAACTCGTCTGAAGCAACCACTTGACTGCCGCCGTATACGGACGAAAACCATGGGCAAGGTCTAGTCGGGCTGAGAATGTTGATATTGCAAGCGGCCAGCGCTTCGCGGTACAGACTGACACACGGCTTCATGTGGTGCGAGTGGTAGGCTGTTTGCACCCGGAGGATGCGGTTAAACTTTTCTTCGTCGTCCAAAACAACGGCCACTTGATCAATGACATCCCCGTCTCCGGAAAGCGTGACGCTCGTCGGTGAGTTGTAGGCCGCCACAGAGATGCGATCCAGCACCGCCTCGTTCTCGCACAGATCCTTTGCATCTGGGTGCGTCATGGCAGCCGCAATCATGCCGCCCTTCTCGCCTTGGCGACCTTGGGCCAGGTGAGCACATAGACCTCGCGTATAGGCAATCTTGACGGCGTCGTCGGAACTGATGAAACCTGCCGCGTATGCGGCTGCAATCTCGCCGCTAGAGTGCCCGACTACTCCGTCAAAATCGATGCCGGCACTACGAATCAAGTCGACGACAATGACTTGTACAACAGTGCATAGCGGCTGCGAGACGATGCTTTCCTCGATGCGAGACTCGCTCTTGTCCGCCAATAGTTGGTCCTTGAGGGACCACTTTGGTCGATAGGAATCTGGCAAAGCAGCAAGGACAGAGTCTAGGCGGTCGACTGTTGCCTCTGCCTGCTTTGAACTCCGTATAAGCTGGCGGCCCATGGTGGCCCATTGCGCGCCTTGGCCGGTAAAGACGGCCATGAGGGGCTTTTGCTGAGAGGTGACGCGAGTAATGGGGCTTTTTGCGTCGCCGCTCGGCTGGCTTAGTATAGTCTCCAATGTTGCCGTCACTGCTTCTGGCGATGGCGCAGGAACAGCCAACCTGATGTTGAGGGCGCTTTTGCTCTTGAACAGTGTCCAAGCCAAGCTTGCCAGGTCAACATCGGGATTCTGACGAATATGAGCGATATAATGCTGTACAAGCTTGCGCAGGGTCTTTTCAGACGACGCTGATAGCAAAAGTGGAAGAACGTTGGGTGAGGTACTGGCAATTGATGAAATACTGGGAATGGACGAGGTACTCGAGGCCAGAGAAATGACGGAAGAGGCTGAAGCACTGGAACTCTGCAAAGAATCGAATTGTGCTTCATCATGGCTGCTGGGTGAATAGCTTTCGATGATGACATGCGAGTTTGCTCCTCCAAAGCCAAAGCTGTTGACACTGGCTCGGCGTACGCCGCCATTCAGGCTCGGCCAAGGAACTGCCTCGGTAGGGATTTGCAAATTACCGTAGTATGGTTCAATAGCCGGGTTGAGTGTTTGGAAATGAAGATTGGGGGGTATCGTTCGGTTCTGAATCGCCAGAGACGCGCGCATGACGCCTGCCACACCCGCAGTTCCTTCCGTGTGGCCTATTATAGTCTTGATGGAGCCAACATAGAGCGGTTGGAGCTTCTCGTCGCCATCTCTATCGGGGAAGAATGCGTCGTGGATGGCCTTTGATTCGACGGCGTCGCCAGCCTTTGTGCCAGTGCCGTGCGCCTCAAAATACTGGCACCGGTCCTCTTCCTTGCTGATGTCGAGCCCCGCGCGCGCATACACGTCTCTGATGAGTTTGGTCTGCGCTTGGGGATTAGGCATAGTGATGCCCGGCGTGTGACCGTCCTGGTTGACGCCTGTTTCGCGGATGATGGATTCAATGTGGTCACCGTCAGCGAGCGCATCACGCAACGTCTTGAGCACAACGACTCCGATGCCCTCGCCGCGAGCGTAGCCGTTTGCGCGTGCGTCCCACATGTGGCATTTTCCTTGCGGCGAGAGCATGTCCAAGTTTGTCTCGGAGATGAAGGGATCAGCTGACAGGATCAAGTTTGTTCCGCCAGCCACGGCGACCCGTGAGCTCCCGGCACGCAGCTCCTGCACGGCGAGGTGGATGGCGACAAGACTCGACGAGCACGCCGTGTCTATCGTCATGGATGCGCCGTGCCAGTCAAACGCGTGAGAAAGCCTGTTGGACAAGACGGCTCTGGATGTTCCCGTGGCCGAGTACGTGGGCGTGCACTCGCTGTCAAAGAAGACCATGGTGGTGTAGTCTGTGCTCATGACACCAATAAAGGCGCTTGTGTCGGAGCCGCGCAGCGTTTCAATGGGGATTCCGGCCGTTTCTAAACCTTCATAGGTAGTCTCCAGCAACAGACGATGTTGTGGATCCATAGATTCGGCTTCTCCTGGCTGAATATTGAAGAATTGGGGGTCGAATTGCATGGGATCGCCTTCCAGCATGTAGGCCGCAACCACATTGGTTGCTCCATGGTGATGGCCATTCTCGTGGTAGAATCCCTTGGCATTGAAGCGTTCAATGTCTTGTGACAGATCACGGGGAGACCTCAACAAGTCCCAGAGCTTGGAAGGAGAGGTTGCATCTCCAGGGAACCGACACGCACTGCCGACAATGGCGATTGGCTCCATGCTCTCTGTTCAAGGCCCGTCTTGAAGAGAGTTTACGCCAAGTAATAAAGATGAATAATGGGAAGAGAATATTTCACGCCAAGTAAGTATGATTCGAGGGCCAAGTGTGAAAAGAATTAGAGAGTAAAAAGAATTAGGGGAGTATGTTGTGTATTGCCTTGTCTGGAAAAGAATGAGATCGCTTGGCGGGTTAAGTATAGAGTTGGTTGCTTGTAAACGGTTCTTGTTGTCAGAGTTACATCTCCCACACCACATCCTGTTAGGTTACAAAGAGTACCCAACTTATGACGCCTCTCACTAGCAGGTGGTAAGTGGGAATCAACTATCGATGCTACCTGAAACAAACTGTATACTTGATGTCAGTCAACACCGTTGATGGGGACACACCTCCAGCGGGCAGTGAAGCAGGGGGCCATGCATTTCATCAGCGTTACGCCGTCACCCGCCATGTCAGTGCGACGGTGGATGCGATGCGGCTTGTCAGCTTATAGTTCCGAAACTAAGACATTGGGCCCATCTATTCCTGCAGCGTCTTTTTGTCACAAACACGAATTGTCTCGGTGGAGATTCATCGTAAGGCTGTAATGTGAACAGTGCACGCGTGGTACCGAGTCTTTTGCCGTTGGCACTCGACGGTAGGCGAATCTCGGGAAGACCTGGATGCTTGAGTCTCTCATTACAAGGTAGCTCAGCTGTCGTCGCCCCGTTATTACGGTGCGGGCTCACCCAAAGCATGTAAAGCCAAAAAAATGAGAATTATCACGAGCGACTAATACGCAGCTTGCAGCTTGTAGCATCGAGATTTTCTATGCTTACTGATACCAATTCGTCCCAAGACGAATGAGAATCAGTCTTTTCAAGCACCTATATATTAAAATAATTCTGGCTCTAAATTAGTAGTAACAAGCGGCCAGTACAGAGCATGCCAAGCCAGTCGTACATGTACATGACCACATCACTCAAGCGGATAGACCAACTTGAACCCTCGAACCTGGCCTTGTCTAATGGCGTCAATTCCACTTGGAATTGCCTCGAGCCCCCCCTCCATGATGCGTATTGGATGCGGTTTGAGATTGTCTACAGCTTCAGCCAATACGCTTTCTGCCAACTCTGCCAACTCTATTCCCCATTTCAGTAGAGCTGCGTCTGGTTCGCAGTAGAATGGTTTCGGCCACACACAGCCTCGTCCCATGAGCGTAATCGTCAAGACCCAGTCCGACTTGACTGCCTTGCGCCTGATCAGCGAAGCATCAAACGGATCTAATGCCGTGTAGCGGCCGCCAAGTCTCCCCATGGCCTCTCCACAGGCCATGACGCTGGAAGGCGTCGTGACACAGTCAAACGCAAAACTGAGCGCGTTATTGGTAAGTTTGCGAATGTCCTCAACATGAGTCTCGGAATGATAGTCAAATGCAGCTTCCGCACCGTACTCCTTGGCCAGGTCGAAATGCTTAGCCGAGCACACGGCAATAGGCTTGTGCCCAGCGCGGCGAAGAAACTGCAGTGCCATGGTGCCCGTCGCTGTTGCGCCGCCGTAAATCAAGACCCAGCGAGACTGTTCCGCCTTCTTGGTCAGCGAGCCAGGCAGTTGAAGCGAGTGAAATAGGGCAAAGCCGGCAGAGAAGATGGCATTTCCCATGGCGGCGGCCTCGGCAAAGGGCATTTGGCTGGGCATCTTGATGAGGATCGCCCCGCGACAGGCTGTGAACTGGCTAAAGGCACCTACACGGGGCCTGCGCCGGTCAGAGCCGTCAGTGCAGCCAAAGACGCGGTCTCCGGGCTGCAGCTGCCGCCAGGCGGGCTGATCCGGCCCGACAGCAACGACTGTGCCGGCAAAGTCGAGGCCAAGCACGCAGCCGGGCTCGAGAAAGCCGTGCAGCATCTTGGAGTCGACTGGGTTGAGAGCGACAGCCTCGACCTTGATCAAGACTGCGTCAGGCTCCAGCTCGGGAAGCTCTGAATTGGCCGTCACCTCGACGCTGCCATCTTGGGCGCCAATAACCACGGCGCGCTGTGTGCTAGGCGGCGTGCTCATCTCTGGAGTCTTGATGGGCTAGATGTATGGAGAGTTGGATGATTATTTTTTTTTTTTGTGGAAAGAGGAAAAAGAAAGAGAGAAAAAAGAAAGCGCGGAATATTGAGAGAATGAGTAGCTTACACGATAGTTTCTTGCAATGCTTTTCGTTGGGAAAGTGTGCCTTGATGCCAGTCTACCAGTCTATCAGGGCGGCACGGGGATCCAAGACAGATAAGTGGCCAGGTCAAGCCAAACTGACGACTTGAAACTCTGAGAGATGCGCAAAACTCTAGGTGCTGTCCTTTAGATTTACTTTCTCCTTGTTTTGGTAACACTGCATCTCTGAGCTGTTATTCGAGGTTGTGTCATCTTGAACAGGAAAGGCTCCAGGCCGTGCACAAGCTGCACGAGCTTCAGTTTGCGTCGAGTAATTGTCTGAACTAGCAAAGGCCCACACACAGTTGAATGGCTAATTATAGCAGCTATTATTTTATTCCTGCTTTTCCATCATTGTTATCTCATGAGTACATACATACGCCGTACCGTGGCGTCTTTTTCCTAGTCCCGGCCGAGCACTTGCGAGCAGTCAGCCAAACCAAACAAAACAGGAAACTGGAAAAGTCTTCATCGAGCGGCATTGTAAAGAGTACTGACTGACTCGCTATAAGTTGGCTCTCAAACATCTGGTGGGTTACAGCGATTATGGAAATACAGCTGCTAGTCAATTGAAGCTGTGACTTGACCAGATAGCTAACTAGAATCCGATGCATTGTTAATGGGAAATCTGCAGAATGCGTACCAGTAAAGCTGCACAGGTGTGGTGTCAGAATAGATACATGACTAATGTTTATGCATCATGACATCATAAAAAAAAAAAAAAAAAAAAAAAAACGGCGTTTGTTACATGCAAATGTGCATAAACGTGTGTTGCCTTCACCGTTCATTCCGACGTTACAGGTCAGGTCGGTCAATCAGGTCTAGAAAGCCTAAACTACCCGACACCATGGAGACTCCGTCGCATCCACATGTTCAGCAGTAATTCCAAACAGTTTCCATTTTGTCTTTTTTAATTTATTTTTATTTTTATTTTTAATTTATTTTATTTTTTTATTTTTTTATTTTTTAACTTTTTTTTTTCTTTTTCCATTTGCTTGAATTTCTGCGCCCTCGTCGTTTCCCAGTAGTGATTACAATTCTTGCCCGCTCTTACTTGCGCCATCCAAGCATCACTTACAAGGCTGAGCGCTATTCGTTCGACCTTGATAAAAAGGGCTCCCAGGTGATCATTCTGCATTCTTACTGAAAACTCCATCAGAAACACTGGACACATCCCAGTGCAACATCATGGCTCTCCACGCTGCCTACCTATTTATTGCAGCGACGCTGGTGGCCGTCTATCTGACTCGCTCCATTCAGCGACGCAATGCCCGGGACAGGCTCGCTCGTCAGCACGGCTGTGAACCGCTCACCCTGGCCTATAACAAGCTACCCTTTGGACTCGATCGCAAATGGCAAATCGTGACGCACAGGGGCAACATCCTCGACGACCTCATCACCACTCGCTTCGCCGAGCTCGGCTCCTACATATACACGGACAACCAATGGGGCAGCCCACCCATCATTTGCGCCGAGCCGGCGGCCATCAAGGCAGTCTTGAGCACCAAGTTTCGAGACTGGGACATGGACAGCAATCGCTACCCGGCGCTTGGCCCGTGGCTGGGCCGCGGTGTTCTTGTCAGCAGCCATCAGGGCAAGGGCAGCCTTTGGCTGACGGCGAGGACACTTCTGCGTCCCATGTTTGCCAGCGTGGCCACGTACAATCACGCACTCATGGAAAAGAGCGTGCAAGATTTTCTGTCCACCATGAGCCGGGTCAATGAGGATTCCGCCACACGGAGCGACCTGCTGCCGCTCATTCGTCGCCTCAACATTGACATCATTACCGCCATCTTTTGCGGTGGCAGCATTGGCGCGCAGAAAAAGGGGCTCGAAGCTGGGCCTCGAGCTGCTGCTGCTGCTGCTGCTGCTAGCCCGGGAAAGAAGCCGACCCTGGAGGAGGCATTTGATGCCATTGAGCCAATCGCCGGCCTGAGGCTGCAGACGGGGAGCCTGTACTGGCTGTTTACCTCGAAGCCGTTCAGAGACGCCTGCGATACGTTTTCAGAGCTTGCCAATGGATGGATCAATCAGGCACTGCGCAAGACGCACGAGAAATCGTCCCCGCAGGGAGGAGGGCTGGACGGTGTCGCCGAGGCAGCGCAGAGCTTCACGGAAGAACTCGTATCCAGCACCGAGGATCGCGAGCTGTTGCGAGACATTCTCGTGCAGCTGCTATTCGCCGGCATCGACACGTCGACAAGCATGCTGTCTTTTGCCCTTTTGGAGCTAGGCCGGCATCCTGGCAGCTGGACCAGACTACGGGCTGAGCTCGCCGAGCACAGCTTGTTATCGGCCGGTCCCGAGACCATTACAGCCGGCCAGCTGAAGGATTGCGTATTTCTCCAAAATGTCGTCAAGGAGACCCTGCGGCTGTACCCGCCCGTGCCCATCAACTCGCGCGAAGCGATCCGTGACACGGTACTGCCAACGGGTGGCGGTGCAGACGGCAGCAAGCCCGTGTTTGTGCCGAAAGGAACGTCGCTAAAATATAGCCCCTACGTCATGCACCGCCGGAGCGATCTCTATGGTCCGGATGCAATGGAGTGGAAACCGGATCGCTGGTTGGGCCGTTCGCATGGCTGGGACTATCTTCCTTTCAATGGGGGGCCGCGCATCTGCATAGGTCGTAAGTATCAGTCTTCTCAGCTTGTTTTGATTGGTCAAAAAAGACAGACTGGCCTAAAAACTAATCCCTGATGATAGAAAAGTTTGCTCTCACCGCAGGTGCCTACGTTTTGACCCGGCTTGCGCAACAATTCGACACTTGTGAAGCAGCATCTAGCAACAAGGGTCCTCTCGAATCCAAGCTGGGTGCGGTTCTCATCCCTGCAGCCGGTGTTCCTGTTTCTCTTGGCAATTCTTCATAGGTCGATCGTAATAAGCCGCTTTGCTTGCGCTAATAAGCGAATTGAACTAACTAGTTTGACAACGAACTTGTGCCGGGCCGGGATGAAGCTTGTTGGCTTGTTGGCTTGTATGGGATTACGCCATACCCCCATTTACTGACATGTTGTCTGTGTAATATTTTCTTTGACGAAAACCTAAAACGAGGTAGCTCTAATTTCATGTGTATGTGCTTGTTAAAATTGCATTACCAGTAGCTTCAAAATGGCATCCGAGCAAAGTACCGCGTACAACAATGTGTTGCATCTACTATTTAAAACTGATTAGCTTGAAATGGCAATCTGCAGAAATACGGAGTCGCTTGAAATAGAAAACACTAGCCTTGAAACAGAAGAAACTAGTTGGTGGCTAGCTCACGATGATACACTACCAACCAACCAACTTCTCTCTAGCTTGCATTGTAATGTAACAAGTCTGCTTGGAGACAAGACAGCTTGTTAGCGGAACCGACAGCCTTGGACACGCTCCACAGGCACGCTCCACAGGAACAAGGTAAAGAAGGCGCTACTCCGGCACGGGTTGGCCAGCCGCACCTGAATCTGCATAAATCTTCAACGGCGCGTTGTCTTGCTACCTGACACTAGTGTCCCCGTACGTACCCGAGTCAAGGCGTACCAACGACCCTTTGTAGCCTTCAGCGGAGCCTGTTCATGACATCATTACCCATACGGAGTAATACTGGTAACAGGAATCCAGATGTGTACTTGAATCTACTATTAGCTTACGAAAGTCTCGACCCAAGTCGTTTACAAGGAAGCAATGGTAAGCTAGCACGGCTCCCGGATACCGCATAAACTGTATAAATGAGAGTAAGACACCGACAATGGCGGTCTTGTGGCCCCAAAACTTGATTTACTCGGTTTTTGTTTTCCATTTCCGCTTTTCTATACACAGTACAGCATTCCATCTACAGTTTAGCAGACATGGCTGCGCCGCAAAGCGCTACGTTGCACAATTTAAACGGTCGATGGCGTATGGTGCGTTTTTTCCATGACCACAAAGCTCTTGTCCAGCTTACGCACAGGGTGGTGATGAAGAGTCTTTTGCTTTACTGACTTTTATGAGCCAGAACGCCTCTTTGTCTGATCCCTATGATGAAATGCTCAAAGCCCAAAACGTCGGCTGGCTGTGGCGCAAGGTTCTCGTAAAATCCGGCGCAGAGCTCTGGATCACGCACACCACGGACAACGGCGTCGATCACCTTGTAATCCACGGAAAGTCGACCAACGGGCTCCCCGACAGCACCGAAGACCGCATCGTCAACGGGACCTGGAAGGAGCTCAACTTTCCCATCTTTGGCAAGATTCGCGGCAGCACTCGCTGGGTCAAGAAGGGCGACCTGTCGTCGGCGTGGCTGGCCGAGGACATGCTGCTGGACGAGGCCGGCGTCATTCTCATGGAGACGATCCAGATTGAGACTGACACGGTGACGAAACAGGCCAACGGGTTCAAAATGGTCAAGGGAGAGAGACGGTACGTTCGCCACGTCGAAGTGACCAAAAAGGGCAGCAACAAGCCCATACACGTCACGCTGGTGTATGATTATTTGGGTCCTTTGGAGAAGTCGCCCTAGACACTGTAATTTAACTACTATTGACTAAATAATAATAAAACGCCGCCTTGTTTAGAGACTGTAAGAGCCCGCAAGTCTTTCTCCACAGGCTTCAATGTAGTTAGGACAGTATCGTTTGGACTGTGGTGGCTGCATCGCGAGCGGAGGGGCCATGATGGAGTTGCGCTCACTTTCAATAGCGTCTTACAACGGGCGCAGATACACGGAGACCATGTTTGGGTAGTTTCGGGAGCTCCGCACCGTGCCGGCCATTTTTAAGTTTGATATAGTTAGTACGCAACTTGCTCAGTAATGGGTTGTTGAGGCAACACAACCGTACATACGTACCACTAGAGGTGTCAGCGTCAGGTCAAGGCTCCTTGGTCCACCTGAGGTCGTAGCGAAAAGAAGGGCATCAGAATCGACCCTGGACAGCGTCAAAGCACGGAATGAAGTCATCCCGTTAGTCTAGTGCATCGGCCGCACATCCGTGCGCTTGCATGGCGCCCTTTGCATCCGCTGACTAGCCGAATCCCATCTAGGAAGTGCGTCTTCTACCAGTACTTGCTTACTTGCTGGACAGTCCCCAGGGACTACGCAAAGGTGCCCGCCTGGTGTGTGTTATGGTATGCCAATACTGCTCTATACCTTTATGCTGTATTTCGGCCAGAGACTTGCCAAACCTTGGATGTGTTGAATATTGCTGTTAGCTGTATTAACCACATACATTATTACACTGGGCACTCAACGTTGGCGTAGTCAATTTTCATCTGCGTCGTGACGTACGCGCAACCACTCACTCGCCTTTTCTTTTCAGAGAAAAAAAAGAAAGAAAAAAAAAACACTTGAACACGGACAAGCAACAGCCATGATCCATCATGCTCAATCAGACTTGCCATTGACTCAGGTGCCCTGCTTTGGCACAGAGATACAGGGCAACACAACGACAAGCACCTACCACGAGCTAAAGACCTCTGTTGAGAGCCTTCCCGAAAATGACGAAGACATTCTCAAAGGCTTTGGCCGATACATTGCGCAAATTGCCGAGACTGCGCAGCCTTCATTCTGTGCGCAGCTGTCTGCCGGCGAGTGCACGGTAGGTGTTGACATGTCGCCCACGGGTTCCATGGAGACGAAACGCAGCTCATGGCGTGTGAGCAAGCAAGAAATGGTCCGTTTGCACTACGACAACTTTTGTATCTTAATATCAAAAGCTGCAGCAACTCCTGGCGTCCCAAATCTCAGCGGCGCGCTGCAGCTGATCGTCACACGGGATGACGACTCATCCACGGCCAGCCTGAGCATACGGCTGAGGGCTAGCCACGGTCCGCTCGACGCTGCCACTCATCTGCTCAAGCTGGCAGCATGCACTCTAGTTTCGGAAACCTACCAGCCGACGTTGATGAGCCGCTTCAACGTTGGGATTGGGCTAGAGTCGTTGGAGGAAACAGGCCTCAATCAGTCCATCAGTGGCTCGCTCGCCAGCGGTACCGGCGCTGACAATGCGGCACTTGTGCACACCGCGTTTGAGAATCAAGTCCTGAGTCGCCCAGATAACATTCTCATTGAGTATCTTAGTCGGGACGATGAATTTTCCCTCGACAGCATTCAGAGTCTTACATACAAAGATGTACACACCCGAGCCACGGCGCTGGCCCGAGAGCTCGTGGAAATTGAACGCTACGCCGACTGGAAGCCCATGACCGGACAGCAGCGCGCAGTGCCGATACTTTTGCCAACATGTCCTGAGATCATCATTGCCATCATGGGCATATTAAAGGCTGGATACGCCGCTTGTCCCATGGCCGTCGATCGGCCAGCCGCGAGCTTACAAGAGATCCTCGGCGATCTCAATGCTGTGCCCGTCATTGGCCGGGGACCAGATCCATTCTCGTCTGGTGTAAGCTCCAACAACAGTCCTCGGCAGCTCTCTTCTGGTCGATTCATCTGGGTCGACCTGGATAATCTTGGCGAATGGAGGACCGGTCGAATCTTGACGGCGCCTATTGTGCGTCCGCTGCCTGTGCCGGCATCCAGCGACATCGCCTACGTCATCTTCACCAGCGGCTCAACGGGCAAGCCAAAAGGTGTTCTTGTCCCTCACCGAGCCATGGTTTCTTCCATTTCGAGCTTCGCCCGTCGTGCCGCGCACCTGCCTACAGGTCCACGACTGCGCTGGTTTGTCATGAACCTCCCCAGCTTCGACGCCTATCAGCTCGACGTGCTTCACGTCATTCTCCGAGGCGGCACGCTTTGTCTGGCAGAAAGGAGTCTTGTGCTGACGGATGTCGAGCGCGCCATCAATAGACTGCGTGCGACTGCGACGACGACCGTGTCCAGCCTGGCCGTCATCCTGCGGCCCGAGAAGCTTCCTACCTTGCAAACCATTGTCGCCGGCGGCGAGATGCTGCATCAGCAGGTCGTTGATAACTTTGGTCAGACGTCTGTCGTTGGCAAAGAGGAACGCCGGCAACCGGCTCGTCATCTCATCAACGGCTACGGCCCGACAGAGACTGCTATTGTAGTTGCCACTGAACTCATGTCTGTTACTACTCGCGGGAGCATTATCGGAGAGGCGCTGCCGACGTCCATTCTCGTCATCATTGACCCGGTACCTGACGTTGTACGCGAAGTGCCCGCCGGTGTGCCCGGAGAACTTGCCATTGGCGGTCCGCAGCTCAGTCATGGTTATCTCAACCGACCTGTGGAAACGTCACAGGCTTTCGTCACGCATACGACGCTCGGCCGTCTGTATCGCACAGGCGACAAGGCACGCGTGGTATGGGCCAGTGACGGTCAGCGCAAGATTGAGATTCTCGGTCGTCTCGCGCTTGAGCAGGTCAAGATCAATGGCCGGCGCATGGAGCTCGGCGAGGTAGAATCGTGTTTGCTCGGTGTGGGTCACGTGCGCGAGGCAGCTGTCGTGCCCGTGCAAAATTTCATGTTGGCTGCGTTTCTGGTACTTCGCAACGGCGAGGGTGTTGCCGAGGACACGGTCAAGGCCGCGTGTCATCGCCAAGCCAGCGAGCATCTCGCGCCATGGATGCGTCCGTCGAGCTACCACGTTGTACCCAGCTTGCCGCGAACTCCAAACGACAAGATTGACCGGAGAGAGCTGAAGCGTTCCATGGAAGAGCGCAGCGCGGCACAGGACGCACAGCCAGCATTGGAACACGCTGCTCAGTACAATGATACTGTCAACGGAATCAAAAGACTGAGTGTCGAGACACAATTCCGCGAAGTCGCCAATGTCAATGGCGACAAGCAACATGCTCACACCGGTCTGACCCTGACGCCAGCCACCAGGTCGGTGACGCAAGCAAATTCTTCACCATCTGCGACTATTGGCTCACCCCCCGCAAAACAGAGCGAAAGCCCAGTTGTTCTAGTCTACAGAGGACTTGCTGCTGCGATAGGAGACAACGTGCGCAGCCATCCGCGAGAGACACCCACGTCTAGCATTGGCTTGGACAGCATACGCGCCATGACGCTTCTCCGCGCATTGAGGGCAGAGGGCGTCACGGGTCTGACAATCATGGATGTCTTGTCGGCGACGCATATTCAAGATATCATAGCCAAAGTCGAGAGCGTCACCGCCAAAGGTGCACCTGATGGCGCGTCGGGATCAGAGCAAGACAAGGATACCACTCGCAAAACACCCAACGGTTTTTCAAATTCGGGACAACAGAGAGCTCCCAATGACTCGACAACACACCAAGCCAGTGTCCATGATGAAGAAGACGACGGATCTGATTCAGGACAGAGATCTTTCGAAATCATAGCCCCAGATGAGATTGATCCTGATCCACTCCGCACAGAACAACTGAAATCTATCCCTATAGACGATGAAGACGCCATCTATGAGCTGGATGCAGAGGCCAAAGTCTGGCACTACGACTACCACTGTCGCAGCCAGTGCGCGAAAGACCTCAATTTGAAGGAAGAGGAAATTGAGCAGGTCCTTCCCGCAACGGGCATACAAATGCGCCTGCTATACCTGGCCACTGATCCCTCCTTCAATGACCCGCAACGCTACCAGGGCAAGGCGCAAGTTGACCACGTACTATACCTGGTTCCTCTGGGAATGGAAGCCAACCGTCTGCGGCGCGCCATTGAGACGGTGGTCCGCCGTCATGACATCTTTCGCACCGTTTTCACGCCTACAAAGCACCCGCTAGCCGAGTACGCTCAGGTCGTTTTGTCCCGCGACGCGCCGCGCGCCGCACTACAGACGCGGAGCATGTACGTGGATGACGGGGGCACCGAGCATGTGGCCAACAGCGATGCCTGGAAGAAGGCACTGACTCAGACGCAAGAGGATGCTGAGCAATCGATGGGACTGGATACGCCATCCATTCGCATGGCGTATGTGCAGTCGCTCGACGAGCAGCGCTGCGTCATTGTCTTATCGCTCATGCATACCATCTATGACGGCGTTGCGTTTCGACTCTTTCGCGCCGCCGTGGCCGCCGAGTACGACGGCACGCCGCTCGGCATGGAGCTTCTCCCTTTCAAAGCGGCTGTTGAGGACCACTTGGCAGCCGACTGGTTTGAAACTATCCTATTCCTCATGTCGCGGTATGCCAATGTGCCCGTCTTTCGCACGGGAAATCTTCGCCCGCGCACAACCCAGACGCGCGAATACAAAGAGCTGCACTATCAGCTGTATCCGTCCAACTCACACATGCGCCGCTTCTCCATTCGCGCACGCATCACGCTGAATGAACTCATGGGCCGAAAGCACTCAGGGCTGCCCATGTCGGGCCAGGCAGTCGTGCAGGCGGCCTGGGCCAAGATGCTCAGCCAGACCATCCCTACAGGCGGTACCCGTCTAGACAACCATGGCGCTACGCCGACATTCGTCGAGTTTACCACGGCCTTCCATGGACGCTACAGTGAAGCTGCCCGGCGGACCATGGGGCCGTTGCTCACTGGCCTTCCGATCATGATACCGATTTCTGCTATTCGAGCGGACAACAAGACAAACCGGGAGGTCTGCAGCCTTCTCTCTATGCAGAATCAGCAACTACTCAGCCACATGGCCATGCCATGCCCCAACATGGAAATGGCGCAAGTGGGCATGGACAGAGCTGACACGGGCCTGGTGCTGCAGATCCACGATCTGGAGCAAGATGAAGCCCCCGACGCGAGATCCCGGCTCCCAGACTTGCCTCTTTTCCACCACGACTCAAACGTTTTGCACCCGTATAAGCCTCTCGATTCGGGCTTTGTGATCATGGCCGAGGTCTGGCCGGGCGTGGGCGGGCCGGACGACAACTTGACGCTCATCTGCAGCTACAACAGCCAGCGCCCGGGCTACGAGTTTTTGTCGCGCTCTTGGGTGCTCAGCGCCTTGGTCAGCTTTGACGAGGCAATGACTGATATTCTCGAAAACCCGGAAGCTTCGTTTTGCGGGAACCCGGTCGCGGTGAATGGCCAAAAATGAGACTTTGTTGCATTCCCGCTGTCAAGAGGCGGTTCACTTTACTAGAGGAGACAACTACTGTAATAAACAAGAATAAATTGGATACTAGTAGACTACGCTTTCTTTGCGTACAGTCACTATTGCCATGGAAAGAAAGAAACAATTACATGACAGCATATCGTCACCTTACTAGGTGTATCGTTGTGCTGCGTTCAAAGTATCCCGCTGGACAGGGAGTTTCCTTTCGATATCGCTTCACTCGACGCCAGGATGGTCGTTTAAAGAGGCCGCAACCATGTTACTAAAAAAAGTAATACAAGGCTACATCCGATTCGGGTAATGACGTCTGTGCGGCCCTCTGGCAACGCTGTACGCGAGGCTGCCGCCAGCCGACACGCAAGTTGCGACTTGATAAGCCTTCGAAAGAGCTCTTTTGTCAAAGCATCAGTTCAGCCTCACCGTCTCAGGTGCACCAAAACTAACTATTCGTAAACAAACTAAATTAGAATCTTACCCCATGTGCAGGGTGTCTTCGTACGGGAAAAAAAAAACTTTGCGGCTGCTGTACCATGTGCCGTCCGAGCTCCAGTCGCCCTGAAACAGGATTACTGGTCCCGGACTGAGCCGGCCAGGCAGCGAACCGCTCCATACAGATATTTAGTTGAGCGGCTATACATCTCGCCGTATGCCGTCATGACTAGAGAGAGTCAGTCAAAAACACAAAAAAAAAACATCGCCATGGTGACAAAGTGCCAAGTCATCATTGTCGGCGCCGGTCCAGCTGGATTGTGCCTCGGATTGGCACTGGCCAAGTTCAACATCCAGGTAAGTGTGCGCGCACAACCAAACAAACACACGAGGCCCATCCCGACTCATCCGTCTGCAGTCCATCATCTTGGAAAAGGAAACCGAAATCACGGCAGATCCTAGAGGAGTCTACCTCACAGGCGATGCCGTCCGCATCCTCTACGATTTGGGCGTAGGCGACGAGCTCGAGTACGTCGGCCACCCAGCGGAAAATGTGCAAATGCACCGCAGCACATATGGCGCACCGTCGTACCTGACGCTGCGGCCCGGCACGACCAACGCGCTCGAGCAAGCGGTGCCAGAAGGGCTGCAGCAGATGCAGCCTCGTCTGGAGACGGCGCTACGCAAGAGAATCCATGCCACATCGTGCTGCCGTCTGTGGACGGGCTGCACCGTCACGGCGCGAGTCAGCGAGGAGCCGCCGCGCATTCAGTTTCGCGACGCGTCGGATGAGGTGCAGGAAGTCGAGGGCCAGTGGCTGATTGGCGCGGACGGCAAGGCAGGCGTGGTGAGGAAGCAGTTCCTGGAGCCCACGAGCGGCATCAAGCAGCAAGCCGGCCTTCACTTTTACGACGGTATCAGTATCGCGTCCAACCTGTACATTTCCCTGCCCACGCCGCAGTCGCATCCCAAGTTTGAGCTATGGGCACTGGGATACACGTCGGAGCAAGTGTACGACTTGTTTTGGCCCAAGGGATGGCACTTTTGCTGCCCGCCCGGCATGCCGACAGCTGGCGGGCGGTTCGGCCCGCACAGCGAGCGGCTGTGGCGGCACGAGTTTCGACTCGACAAGGAGGTCAGCGAACAAGAGTCCGAGGCGGCCTTGTGGGAGCACATTCTCCCCATGGTCACTTTGCAGGGCGATCGACACCGCCAAGTGCAATTCCGAGCGCCTGTGCAGTACCCGCGAGACTGCATCCAGGTCTTGCGCTGCCGGCCGTATCGGTTCACGCATCGAGTTGTGAATCGCTGGTTCGACAAGCGCACCATCCTCATTGGCGACGCAGCCCACGTCTTTCCTCCGTTTGCGGGCCAGGGCATTGCCAGCGGCCTCCGCGACGCCCATCAGCTGGCGTGGCGACTTGCCGTCGTCTTGGAGCGGTTTCCGCCGGACCAGCCCATGCCGAGTTGGGCGCAGGCGTTGCTGGAAGCGTGGGCGCGCGAGAGGCGAAGCAGCGTGGACACGACAGCGTACCTGTCCATCTCCCTCGGCCGCATGTCGTCGGCGCCACCCAACATACTTGAGCGACTCGGCTTCAGAATCAAGCACTGCATGGACCGCTCCCCGGAGCTCGCCAACGGCATTGATCCGCTGGTCAAGGTCGAGCGACAGGGCTTCACCAAGGTGCGAGACGGCTGCTTCGTCAAAAAGTACCGCGGTGGTGTGCGAATGGCCCAGATCCATGTAACGGATGGTCTCACGGGCAAAGCCCTGCTGTCGGACCGCCTGCTCGCCGGGTCGAGCGCCATGACGCTGCTCGTCATCTGCGATGCCAAGGAGAGCGGGCAGAGCGTGTCCCAGGCGAAGCGTGCCGTCAAGAATGCCCATCTCCCTGCCGGCGTCTTGGACGAAGATGCCATCATCGTGTATGATCCGCATGCGCAAGATGATGTGCAACATCATGCAGCCGAAGCCTCCAAGGAAAAGTCCCCAGAGACGGTTGCGTTGTACAGACCGCGCCTATTTGACGCGACGTCGCCAGAGTACAGACGCTGTGGCGGGTACGACGCCGAGGCGTACATGAGACGCGTGGGTAAGAAGTCCAGATTCGTCATTGTAAGGTCAGACTTTTTTGTGTTTGCGTGCTTGAAGAACGAGCATGACTTGGCGACGTGTTTGGGTATTCTCGCCAGCAAAGTAGGGGGAGGCCAGGTCTAAATAGTAGCGTTGCTTGTCGATGACTAATCTTGTATTCTACAAAGGTGTTTTCAGGTTGGTCAAGCGACTACTGTATTTGGTACTAGATAATTTACGTTCTAATAACTTATTCTTCCAAGGAAAAAGAAACAATGCAAGAAGGAAGCTATAGACTCAGTGTTTTCAACGGGCAGTACAGGCAGTACAGGCAGTACAGGCAGTACAGGCAGTACAGGCAGTACAGGCAGTACAGGCAGTACAGACAGTACAGACAGTACAGACAGTACAGACAGTACAGACAGTACAGACAGTACAGACAGTACAGACAGTACAGACAGTACAGACAGTACAGACAGGGGTTACACTTTAGTACAGACAGTACAGACAGGGGTTACACTTTAGTTCACTTGGCGGGCACTCAAGATCCAAATTAGGAAACGAATCAGGCCAAATTATTTTACCTCGCTGGGAACGAGAATGGCTTTTTGAGGGCAGAAAGGCTAGGCTAGGGATCGCAGACAATTCTGATGGATTTTTTTTATTATAGCAACGTAGTGTGAAGAGACTCGCGTGGTAATGTTTCGGGATGCAAACGACATGGACAGTGGCGTGCAGCTGAAATTATGCAGCTGCAATTCAAGATATGGCGGCCTCTCTGACAGGATTTACTGCAGTTTGACGTGTACATCCGCGTAAGCTTTGTACAAGGTATAATGTCTCCAGGCAACTAATTCCCAGGAACATTATATAGGGAATTGGTGGTGATTTTGCTCTGAATTACCTTGACCCACTGTACCTCCTCCGTACAGCCCTGTTTCTCGCCATCTTGGAATGAATGGGCTGGATAAATACAGGCGCAAGAGGCGCTATTAATAACGGGCATGACAGGCACCTGCAGGATATCGATATCGAGTTAGGACGCTAATAAATGTAACAGCAATTAATATAAAAGCATATGCTGAAGAAATTTAGTGATTTAGAGTATCTTGAGAACATATTAAGTGCTACGGATTAGAGGGGTACTTATCATAGATGTGTTCTTGTAGCTGGCAGTCCGAACAGGTACTTGTTTACTACTTGACACAATACATGAATGAATACTTGATAACCCAACTTGCCAGTACTTTCCAAGAATCTTGAGACAAACCACAGGAGAGTCTGAGGAGACTCGCAAACTGAAAAGGTAGTAAATTGATCAGGGGTGCTGGGTGCATCCACAAATCATGCCGCCTGAAAATGGAACTCGGGACGGCGACATGGAGTCCACATTCCACATAACACATTTCCAAGTTCCTACAATCACGCCGCCGCCGGTTCTATATGCTATTATTGCTAATAAATAAGTAGCAGCCAATGGTCCGCCGCCAGCCAACTACCGGTCTGCGCCACCAGTTTCTTCATGGAGCGAGGGGTCCTGCAAGGTTCTCCGTATGCTGAACGAGGACCAATTGTTGCTTCGAGATGCGGCCCCTGACACCTAGTCGACACCGTCATCGTGTAATAGCAATGCATAGCCCCTCACGGCCACGCCGAGCACCAACAAGTTGAGAGGTCGGTCCTGTGGTTCTTCCTATCCACATCACGGCTGGCTGCCACTACAAGCAGTACAAGGTAGTTGAGGCTGCTGAGCTGAGCATATGCGCTCGCTGCCTTTTCTTTATTGCCATTCAGATATACTTATTAGTATACGTACAAAGTTCTGCTCTCTCCCACCTCGCCGCTGTTACCGAGTACCAAGTAGTTTAGTTACTTTTAGTTGGCTTTGTGACTTGTTGGCGTCCCTTGGCGCCCACCCTGTTTCACCCTTGACACCTTTTCCATCTCTGCTTGTCCCCTCGAAAGCCCCGCGAGGCCCATGTGCGTATCATGCATCCAAGTATTCTCCGCCACTGTTCTTCTGGAATCCGTCTCATCCATTCATCCCCTCCGCTGTGGTCTGAAGCCGTTCATGCTTGGCGCGTCGTCGTGGTGCATGTTCCTTGGTCTTGCATTATTTACGAATTTCTTATATTATTACTCCAGTCCGCTGCTCCCTGTCCTGCTGGACTCTCTTGTATGCTCTCTGCCTCGCATCCAAGCCAGTTAATTGGCTCGTCGTCACTCGCTTCATACTCACATGCCCCGCGTGCACTCTGTTATTACAACTGATTTCGTTTTGCAATATTTCATCTCCTTCTAAACTTGCCAGCGCCCAGAGTATTACTCATCTACCACTATCGGAGCAAGATTCCAGACATCTTGCTACGACAAGTAAAAGACATGTCTCGCATTTAGCCGTGTCCCGTTATCCCATTCCAACACATTCACGCACCGTCCGGCGTCAACCCGGACCGCGTTCACGGTCGAGGGAAAAAAAAACATCGTCTCGAGCATTTCATATATACTGGACGACCGCGCGCATTTCTGCCCGCGACTCCAAGGTAGCATGCCTTGGAAATCTTCTTCATCTCCTGCGGCTGCCTCTTTAAAGTCAATGGGGAAGTCTAAACCCGCTGCCAAGCCCATCCGTGGGCACATATCTTCACCTATACCTGTTGCGGACTCTTACAGTCATCTTTCAGAGCCCACGCAGATGCACAAGCTTCCCCAGCAAGCAGCCCAGCACGACAGCAACATCAGACCTAGACAGGCCCAGGGTTTCGATCAGAACCACATCACCAACGCCGCAGGCAATTCTACACCTTCATCGCGGGTACCATCTGGAGCCCCAAAGGTGACAATCGATGAAACCGCCGCGCGCAATCCTACACCCGAGGCCGGCAGACGTCTTTCAAAAACACAGAAAAAAGATACTCCAGTCCGTAAAAGATCGCCGATTCGCAATGTCATAGGTCGTCTATTCGGCAGACGGAAGAAGACGCCGAGCCAACTGACAAGGACACCAGAGCCTGCCCAGCGCTCTAGTGCTCCTCCACAGACTACGGTAAGTATTTACGCACTTGCTGCGACTTGGACGGTCGAGAGCTTCAAATTTTAACCCGAACCTAGGCAAAAAATGCAGAAGACGGTCCGTCACGAGGTTCTGGGGCCAGTCGATCGGTTTCTCTGCCCATTACCGAATTTGACCGAGCTCTTCGTTCCCACTCCATCGGCCTCGATGATGTCATCGCCATCAGAAGCGCACGAAACTCTCTGGTGGTCGCAGATCAAATCCAGCCCAAGAAACGAAGCGCCGGCAGCGGCGGCGGCGGCGGCGGCAGCGGCAAGAATAGCCCTTATAATTTTGGAGCTCGCTACATTGGCGACGGGAAGTTGGCCGGGCTCTGCCCACGCCCGGCAAGTGTCAATGACAGGGATCTTGGCCGCAGCTCAGCAATCCTGGCGGATGATGACCCCGACGAAATTGGTCGCGCCATCACCGGTGACGCCGGTCGGCTGAAGCGTCGCTCACGGAGCATGTCGGCCATCCCCCGCTTCGAGGTTAAACCGGAGGAGCAGCAGCAGCACCGCCGCCACCGCCGTCGAAGCCAGGAAGTGAGAGAACTGCGAGATAGCTGTGTCTACGGTCAAGACCCGCTTTCGCCATTATCTTCCGAGTTCCCCGAGGACGACGCTTTGGCTGCTTTTGACCTGGACCTGCCGAATCCACCACGCCCAGCTGCCCCCGAGCCGCCGACGACAACGACGGCGGCGGCGCCAGGGCCTTTTATGTTTGGCAGTCTCATTTCGGAAGAGGAGGCCGCCAACAGGCAGCAGGTCGACGAGGTTACGCTGAGCTCTCGCGTCAACGGCATCGAGAATAGGCTGCACGTTGTCGAGGATTCTGTATCTCTGCTCAGGTACAAGGCCAACCCGCACGCACACGTGGGCTGGACACCTAGCGATGCCGCCCTGCCAAGCGGACTCGTGGGCATTCAGACTTCATATTCGTACCCAAACACCCGACACCCTCACCATAGTCTGTCCATGGGGATAGCGCCCACGTCGACGCGGCCCTCGTCGAATCATTCAGAAGCCGTCTTCACAGAGTCCACCTCTTACAGCGACGGCGGAAACCACAGCAGCAGCCACAGTGCCTCACAGCAACAGCAGCAACATCTCTCAATGCCCGATGACGCCGCCGTCGTCGCCGCCGCCGCCCGTCCCAACTCTGAACAGACGCTACGCGGCCATCACCACCTTGCCCCGCAGCGCCATGCCTCTTCTCCCCTCAGCGACGAGCAGTACTCGTCGCTCCTCGGCCTCTTGGAGACGGAGCGCTCCGCGCGCATCGCGCTCGAGGCCCAGGTGCAGCAGCTCACGCGGCAGCTCAACATGCTCCTCCTCGCCAGACACGCGCGGCGCGGCGACCACCACAAAGCCTCCTCCGCCGCGCCGGCGCCCGTCTCCGTATTCGAGTACGACGCCGACGAGAGCGAGTCCTTTGTTGAAGGAGGCGGCAGCAAAGGCAGCAGCCCGCGCCGCAACATCTGGCACCCCCAGCAGCATGGGTACTCGCTCGACGACTCGGGCATAGACCCGGGCATAACGCGGCACGCCTCTACGAATCACGACTACAACGACGACGACGACGACGATGACGATGACGATGACGACGACGATGATGGTGTCGAGTCCTCATCGCAGCTGTACGCGACGCCCAGCGAGGAGACGCACACGGGGACGTTCAACGTGTATCCCGCCGCGGAACAGGATGGCGTTGCATCGCCGAGGACCATGTCGCTGTCGAGTATAACAATGAGTCCGATGCCGACGGCCGTAATGTAAATTGTATCTCTTCATTCACGATTGGGTTTTCAAGTTTTTTTTCTCGTTCTTTTTTCCCCCGTTTCTTTTTTTTTCCTTTTTCTTTTGCTTTCTTTTTTTTTTGTTCTGGCTACTTGGCTACGGCGGTACTTCATCATGTGTGATATGTCTGAGCATCTATGGAGTTTTGGAGCGCAATATTAATATTGATACCACGACCTGTCTTTTTAATGGTCTCTTTCTGGGTTTTTCATCAGGTTCATGAATGAAATGAGGTATAACCTCTAATTCTTTTCTATTTCGTCCGTGATCAAGGTCAATGATGGTGCATAACAATGTTTTAGGATGTTCTATTGACGCAACATGGTGCTTTACGCGTCTAGACCTTCTATAAATTATGAATGTGTTGGGCCCTCCCTGCAGCGCTTGGAACAATGGGTCTATCCAATGATAATAATATTCAAGCCAACTTCAATTCATCAAAGTTAGTT
>NW_007930837.1:973309-1019040 GCF_000280675.1 Beauveria bassiana ARSEF 2860 | reverse complement strand
AAGGAGAAGAAAACACCACCACACACAACGCTCGCCTATGCTCAGGAACTAAAAAGAAGAAAATGAGGAGGGAGAAAACAGAAAAGCCCCTATAGCACATCTACGTGATAGTCAAACCAGTCGTCTTATTTCGCCTTGACCGAGTCCTTGATGCCCCAGCTGCCCACCAGCGCCATCGACTTTTCGTCGCCGGCCGCTAGCCGATCGTCGTGCAAGGTCTCGGCCAGGCATGTCCACGGATCTCGTCCGCCGCCCCATTTGAGCAGATTTTCCTTGAGACGTTCGCCGTTGGCGCGGGAGACGGCCATGCCTCCCTCGCCGCCGCTGAATACAACGCGCCAGACGCGCTCGGCGAGTACGCGGTCAAAGAGGTAGCTGTAGTAGGTGCTGCCGTAGCTGTGCAAGTGGCCAAAGAAGCCCTGCCAGCGCGTGCTCGGCGGGTCGAGCGGGCCGTGGGCAAAGCGCTTGTGGATGTCGTGGAAGACGTACGTCGAGTCGAATGAGGGCTCAGACACTTCAGGCGAGTGGTAGGCCTGGTCGACCATGGCGAGCAGGATCTGGTGCTCCGTGTCGATGCCCTCGAAGCGCTTGGCCACCTTGATGCGCTCGGCCACCATTTCGTAGGGCAAGGGGCGGTCCGACTTCCAGTGGCGCGCGAAAAGGGAGAGCACAGTTGGGTCGGCGGCAAAGTGCTCCATCAGAGTCGACGGCAGTTCGGCAAAGTCAGTCGCACAGCGAGTGCCCGAAACGTTTTGGAAAGAAGTGCGCGCGAGGATGGAGTGGATAGCGTGACCCATCTCGTGGAAGAGTGTCTCAACCGAGTAAAAGGACAGAAAGGCCGGTTCGCGAGCATTGTCGTTCTTGGCAAAATCGCAGACGAGAGCAACCGTGGGAAGCTGCTTGAGAGGCCCGTCACCTCTGGATATTTCCATGCCGTCGTTGGCAGCCTGCTCCGCCGAGTCAAAGTAGGGCATGTTGGCGCCGTTGAGATCGGCGCCGGCCTCGTCCACCTCGTCAGGCAATATCTCGCGGGAGCATCGCACAGTAAAATGAGCTGGATTGGGCGACTTTTGCGGACGGTAAAACAAATCGCAGTACAAGACGGCTACTTGCTCACCATTGTCGGACATGACGTCAAGCCTCTTGACATCGGGGTGCCATGTTTCACCGGGCAGGGTCTCGCGTGGCACAAATCGGATGCCATATAAGCGATCAAACAGCCGGGATAGCCCCTGCATGACAGTGCCGACGGAAAAGAAGGCAGTGAGCTGATCCTCATGGCGGACCTTGGATCGCATCTCGGCGCGGATCCTTTCCATGTAGAAATCTCTATCCCAGGGATGCAGCTCGGCATCTGGCATGGCCAACCGCTCGCGTTTTCGATCCATGAGTTGGCCAAGTTCATGCTGGATCATGGGCGCATTGTGTTGGCGGAGGGCCAGAAGGAATTGCATAACAGAAGACGGCGACTTGGCCATCATGCGATCCTTGAGTGACATGTGACCGTGGCTCTGGAAACCTGCGAGTCCTGCAAGCTCTGCGCGGAGCCTAAGCATGTTTTCCAAGTAGCCAATAGTTTTCGAGGATGATGTGCGCTGGGTGAGGTAAATTTCTTTACGGGTGCCCTCGTCGTATACGCTCTGTAGCGCGGCTGCTGCTTCTGAACCAGTAGTCGGGATGGAAATTTGTGAGCCAGCCTTGAGTGTTGAAGCAAGCCCTGGGTACAAGCCGTAAAAGCGATGGGCTGGCAACGTGACCTTTGTCTTTTCGGGCCTCATGGTCTGCACAAAGGCAGAGCCGACGTCGCTAATCTGGGAGGATAGCTCGACGAAGCGATCACGCGACTTTTTCGGCAGATTGACTGCGGATTTCATAAAGTCGAGCTTGAGAAGATCTGCGACAATCTTCTCCTCGTCGGTCCACTGGTCGGTGACATCGGGGCGTGAGATGGCCTCATTGAGCTGATCACTAAGACCAGTCATGGTATTGAGCTGGTTCATGTACTGGTATACGAGCGACCAAGCGTCGGTGGCGGCCTGTTGAAATCGAATCTCGGGGTGCGTCATGCGGACAAAGTCGGAGAGGTCGAGAACGCGGCAGAGCAGATCGCTGAGGCGATCGAGGTCGCGGACGACGTTGCGGTAGTCGTTGGTGCTAGAGGCGGCGAGGACGCGCTTGACTATACGTGTGGCGCGGTCGAGATTCTTTTGTGCAAAGACGAGAAATCCATCGGGGCTGGTGAGATAGCGGTTCTTGAAAAGGCCCTGGCTGCGCTTGAGGCTGAAGCTGGCAAAGGTACTCGAGGGCGCATCGAACAGCTCGCGCAGGACGGCGTCGTCGTGGTTGGGGCTGACACCATGGCTCACGAGCGGCCGGGCATCTTCGGCGGCAGCTGCGGTTGTTGATTGCCACACTCGCTGCCGGAATTGAGGCGGCCTGGTGACGCGACGGCGGACGCATCGCGTGCATACCCAGAGACGGCTGCTGGACGACAGCATGGTGGCGGAAGGGAGGTAAGACGACTGCTTATCATTGAATAGGGCGATGAGTCTCGATTACGGCAGAAACGACAGAGGGAGCGATGGAACTGGCCGAACTGGTGATGACTAGGCCATGGGGTTGTGGCGAGAAGAGATGAGGCCAAAGAAGAGAGGCAAGATTGGGAGGAGATTTTGCACATGCTTGCGGAAGGGCAACGATGCGACTTCCGGGCTTTGGCGGTGCCGAGAGAGGGTCGCGGTAGGGGCCGAAAAGAAGTGCATATAGTGAGGGAGAGCGCTATAATTCAGATTGTGTCGGCCTGTGACAGTGGGTGATGGCACTTGGTTAGACAATAATACAGCAGGCAATGGCGCTATAACTGGCCGTTGATCCAGCAGCAAAAGGGCATCAACCGCCTGGGCTGGACATTGGTTTGCGGGTTATAGTGAGCTTTCAGTGGTCGTTTGGTCAGCTTTTAGTGATCTTTTTAGTGAGCTCCAAGTACAGCTTTCATTGGTCATGGCCTTTGTCCAAGCCGTGGCGGCGGGGTTTGCCTGCGAAAACCTGATGCACAACGTTTTCAAATGCTCCAATTACACTGCATTGGGGGCGCCTTTTATCCGCAAAGCCTGTATTGCCTGCTAGTTATACGGCAGCATTCACCTCGGCCCGCTCGCTAATAATGGACAACTGGAACGGAGGGCGGGCTATCCCTCGAACTTGTCAAGCTCACCCAATTACCGCTGTCAAGATTGTCAACCTCGGATCGTCAACCCTCACATCTTGCCCGCCCGTTCCCCACACCTCCCCCTCCCCTGCGCAGCGAGCGGCATAACCCAAAGCGGCAATGCTCGAGGTCGGCTGGTCGCGGAGCACGGCATTAAGAACAGTAAACGTCCAGCTTCCCCGCACTGTCACGGCTCGTGTCATTTCAATGCCGATGCATCTCAATTCAGGTAATATACGTTGCAAATCTTCAGATATAATTACTGTATTATCTTTATGTATTACTGTGTTCTGTATATGCCACGATATAACCTACTATGCTATGCTGATGATGCCTGCGACGATGAACGTCTTTCATCTGAGATTTCTATAAAATAAAGAAAAGAAAAATGGTAAAGGAGAGGGAATAGGTGCAAGACAAAGAAAACCAATGTAAACAGGGCTAAGCATCTCAGTCTCATCTACCATGCAAAACTCTCCACCACCAGCTTCAACGGCTTCGTCTTGCGCTCCGGGCTCGCCGCCAGTCTCGTCACCAGCATCCGCACCTGGTCCGCCAAGCCCGCCGGCCCGCACACCACGACGATGGAGCCGCCCGAGACCGAGTCCAGGTGCTCCCGCAGCGCGCTGCTGACGCTGAACCGCCCAAACGACACGCTCACGTCAACGTCGCCCCAGCGCCGCTCCGACCCCTGCGCGCCCGCGTACGCCCCGAGCATGTCCTCGACGGCGTACACCAGCGGCATGCTGCGCACCGTCCAGAAGAGCCGCTTCGATCCGTGGCTCGTCAGCCCGCCAAACTTGTCGAGGAACGGCAGCACGCCCGTGATGCCCACGCCGCCCGCGAAGCAGATGATGTTTTGGTAGTCTGGCGTCGGCTGCAGGTGGTTCTCCTGCAGAAACGTCACCTCCTCGTTGTACGACCCTTCCATCATGACCGGGATTCCGACGTCGCCCGTGTTGAGAGCGCCGAGCTTGGCCGTCAGGCCCTTTTGCTTCTTGATAAAGAGCGTCACGCCCGTCTTGCGCGGGGGCAGCGGCAGCGCCGCAGACGTCGACATGTGCGGCGGCGTCGCCAGCGGGTCCCATCCGAGCGGCCAGCTCGGCTTGTCAAGCTCCTGGGGGCCGTAGCCGTACTTGTTGGTGTTGTAGCAGCTGCTGCCCGCGACCGAGAACGGGTGGCTCTCCCACACCCGCCACTTGCTGATGGTTGGGAAGTGCAGGTACACGTGGCCGCGCGCGCTGACGCCGGGAATGTCGACGCGCATGTAGTCCGAGTCGACGGGGCTGATGTAGGCCTTGCGGACGCCTCGCCGGCAGGCGCGCATGAGCCGCACCGCGCGGTCAAAGCCCCAGATAGCCACTGCCACGTACATCCAAGTCTCGAAGCCGCGCTGCCGGCCGTACCGCAGCACCACGTGCTGGTAGCACCCTGCCAGAACCAGGGCCGAGACTACAATGTGCACGAAGACGAAGAGCTCGTAGGCTCGCCGACGGATCGGCTGCACGGCGGTCACGACGAGGACCATCAGGCCAATGGTGCCCACCGCGCCCCAGAGCCAGTAGCCCTTGGTGACGAGCACGCTCATGGTCATGGCGTACCAGCTCACGGAATAGGCGTAAAAGAAGAGAACGGTGTGCAGGACCCCTTCCAGCATGCAAATGACGGCGATCCAGCGGTGCATCATGAGAAACGTAGTCCGCGGCCAGTTGGTGAGCCACAGTAGAATGTTATTGCGGCCGGCAAAGAGGATGAGGAGCGGAATGTTGGCAAAGGACAGCATGCCCAGGCGGTTGGAGACCTGCGTCAGGGTTTGGTGCACGTCATTGTTGTACCAGTAGCTGCCTGGCAGAAACCAATACCCCGTCCCCGAGAGGACAATGTTGATGGTCCAAATGTATGCAATAAAGATTGCCTGTCCGCGGGTGGGCATCATAAAGACTTCGCCCAAGAGTTCGTTTTGCCGGTGGCCGATTAAGGGAGGGTCGATGATGTAGGCGTGGAAATGAGACACATACGTCGCCGACCAAGGAAGGAATCGAAGCAACGATAAGCCAATGGGTATCAAGGCGCAGGAAAGAAATAGAATCAGTGCATATCGCTCGTGTGTAATCTCTACCCTTACCAGGGTGATAATGTTGTCGTAGCTGGGCTTCCACTGATCATGGGGCACGGTTGCCGTGTAGTTGAGGGTGGCGTGTTGGTTAATCGGGCGCATCTTGGTGCTATTTACTCGTGCCCATATTTGGGAATACGTCTCAATCGAGCTGTTGTCCTTTCCGGGGCCTTCGGTCCACCAGAAACTCTCCAGCTCCAGCTCCGGCACGTCGCGGCATTCCTGATGTATGCACCACGCCAGAGTCTGAAGATATGGTTCATACTCTGCGTTGCAGTAGGGCTCCAGTTCGGTCTCGTTTTTCTCGTTGCCGTGTTTGAGCGGTCCGGCAATGCCGGGGTTAAGGAATCGCGATATCGACATGTCGGCGGTGCAGTTGGTCATGTAAGCGATCGTGTCCCAGCACGCGTGGGCGCATGCCGGCTCGTAGAGTCGAATTCCGTATCCAATCAGGCCGTTTTGCGTCTTGCCGCTGGAGAGGCCCGATTGGCCGGCGACCAGGCCGGCCATGAGGGCAAGCAAGACGCCAGCAGGCCCCATTTGGTTAACAAGGCGTCTCTGTCCGGGCCAAGAGAAGATTCGCGACGCCGACCAACAACGCAAGAGAATAGAAAGCTGAAGCGAGTGAAGTACTTTTCTATAATCTCGATAGTGGTCTGGTATTATGCGATGCTCAATTGCCTTTTTCGACAAAGCACACGGGGCCCATTGCACTGTTATAATACGGCTCCTCGAACCAGGAAAACACGGACCCGACGGGGTTTAAGGTTCGCCTTGGTAGCGTATCTGTTCACCTATCCCGCATAGACACTACTGCCACTTGGCGGCCGATTGTTCCCTCCACCTCGGGCCAAAATAGAAAGCTAGTGTGCCATACTAGGCAACTGTTTCCCACCGTGGGCCAGCGGACCGTGGAGTACGTTTCAGGCACATCTACAGAACAGGTGAGGCGAAACCCACCAGCGAAAGCAGTTCCCATACTAAGAAAAAATAAATCAGACTGTAGCGGGCATCTATTTTTGCACGCATAAACGGAGATGACGGCCGAAAACTCGATGAAAAAAAAAAACAAGTTCATTTTTCGGAAGAGCCGGTTCATTCTCCTCAGCACGAGCTTGGCCGAGCCGCCTGAGCGCGCCGACATGGGACCACCACGATACGTCAAGAGGCAGAATGCACTGACAGTGGGATCGTATGGTGGTGGCACTTTTTCGAATATTCGTATACATACTCACCTGTGCTGATACTGATAAAAAATAGGAGGGCTAGGCATTTGGGGGCCAAAGGAACCTCTCCTCGTAGCCGAGTGTATGTAATGTAGTATCGTCGCCGACCCCCAGTCCCAGCCCCTGTCGAGGGTCATGAGCGCGGGCAAAACCATTTTTGCTTCCGCATTGCCCGTGTAAGTCAATGCGTGTTGTTTTCTCTCTATTTACAACAAAAGCCTACGTCAAATGGCGTGCGATTGCCTGCGTCACCGGGCAGGGATAATAACTAAGTAGAGGGCGGAAGAAACACCGCAAACTGTCTCGACAGGCGCAGACAGGCGCAGACAGACAAAGCAAACAAGAAAGAAACCAAGCAATTGGCGACCTGAATCTTATTCATGGCGGGCTGAGCGCACCGCCAACAAGACGTCCGTGAACTGGGTTCCTAATTTGTCTCGGATACTGTCAAGGCGCATGCATGCGTGGAGGGGGGGGGAGGGGGGTGGTTTTGGCTTGGCAATGCCAGGAACAGAAACACTAAACAGGGGTCGGACTGGATTATTTTCTATTCCCCTGGCTACGGATCAGTGGGCTTGGAGCCGGCCCAATTGCACCAATCGCACGTGGACTGAGCGGCTGCCGTTGACCAAGTTGGTCAGCTTTTCAACCAATCATCAACCAGGTCAGACAACAAGCCACAATGCAACCCCCACAAGCTATAAAAGCCACCAGCAACACCGCCCCCACCAGCACAGCTCCACCCACAGCTGCCTTGGGCCAGGGTTAGGGTCATTCACGGGTAAATTCATCAGCAACTCTTCTCTTCTTGCTGGGTATACTTTGGCTCACAAGTCATAACTGATCACAGACCCTGTTTTGGATTCTAACGTCTACAGCCAGCGTCTACCAGTATCATTACTAAGTCGTCTCGATAGCCTCATCGCATACCTTACTCATCTTCAACAAATAACTCTCGTGTCGTCGCCGCCCAATGAGCAGCGCTGAAACAGGGCAGTGCATGCCGCGCTCTCTGGTTCCCATGACAGTGTCAGAAACGGCTAATGAATGCTGACGCTCGGCAATCGATCCTGCCCTCGAGCTTCTCCCGAGCACTGTCCTCTGCTTTTTCTGTCTTCCGTTGCAGAGACTCGTGAGATGAGGCTGGAATAGCCGTCACGCGATAGTCGACTACATTTCACATGTTGGTGTAATTGTCGTAAGAGAACTCGTCCCTAGAACTACGGTAAAGCACGCCACGCCAAGAACCTTCAAGATACTATCGACTGACTTCTTGGACGCTGGGCAACGGTGTAGTGGGCATGAGCAGTGCGTTCATCTCCCGTCCTCTAGCCGTCCGTGACCTTGGCTCCCGCCCATGTCATCAACATGCGCGTCGAAAAAGTCTGTGCGCTTTGACTTGGGCTTTCCAAAGCTGAGAAACTCTGGTGCAGACATCAACCCGCCCCTTATTAGGCCATTTTCCATCGCATATTAGGCGGCCTCTGCCCCTCTCCGCCCACTGCGCAAGGACTTGATACTCTCTTGGCCACGTTTTCTACGTTCGTCCGAGAATCTTTCATCAATGCGTCACCGGTAGCGGACCGGTACAGCGCAAACTCCAATTTTACCAAATGGTGTAGACCGTCGCTGAAATAACACACAGCATGCCAACCGGGAATAGCCGTGGGAGAAGGCGAGCTTCTTGGAACTCGCACATGCGAAACTCAACCACCTTGTGGCCCGATTCCTTCAATACAGCTATTGTCTGAAGTAACGCTCGGGTCATTGGTAGAAGTGGTTTGATATTTCTTTTCCGTGTTAGCTGCCGAAGCCCTCTGCCGGCCCTCAGCACCGGAAGCGGCAATAGATGGCCGACCAAAACACAGCTTTCCGGCCACCTTGACATCACGCCACGACATGTGCAGAACCTAGATTCGCACCTATGCAGGGCTCAGCTTAAGCTTGAGTTACATTCTTGCTCTTTAGCTCCAAGCCAGCCAGTGATGTTGACATCGGGCCGAAATAATACGAACGGCCTCCTGTCTTTCTAGACCGTCTCTCAGCTCGTACGCAGGAACACGACGAAATAATGATACGAGTGAGTATAAGCTGCATAATTATTCAGGTGTTCCCAATGATCGTTAGCAAATAGCATTATACGGCACGAATGGAACCACCAACATCGATGTCCAGCCAAGACGAGATCCTCGCAGAACTAGCGATGCGCTTTCGCCTTCACAAGAGCCTCCACTAGAAGAGACTTCTATTGTAAGGATTTCTATTATAGCCGTGAATAGCCTTGTATGTCTAAGAGCAAACGGCGTCAAGTACGTTGACGTCAGCTTGTCACGCACCTCTTCAGCCGTCAGTGCCAGTGGAACATTGGTCTCACAAAGAAATCGCACCACCTTGCCGCAGAAGCTCGGTGACTTTATTCTTCAGATCGAAACGTTTCTTGATTGATAAATGCCGCGCACCCGATTGTTGCATCCGTGCCGACAATCTTGAAGCAGTTTTTTGAGGGAGCCGGGTAGTCCGTGCAGAGGGCCGCGCACAATACCAGACGTCGCATATTCGGCGTCTGACTGTGTTGCAGCTTTAAATTCCATATCAAATAATATCTCGGACAGGCAATTGGCAAAGCGCCGGTGTCCGCTCGTAATGCAAAGATATTGACTGCCGTCGAGAGCGGCCTCCGACAGGAGCTTCCAACTTGCTGCGCGATTGGCAGCTTGTTTGCAAAAGGCAGGAGTCACACATGACGCATCTTGTTGACACCGCAAGAAACTCTTAGCAATGAACTATCTGTACCCGGTACAGCCTTACCTCGTAATCAATTGTACTGCTCCGCAACTAGACGCTGCACCAACATTGCCGCCTACGTCTCCGTAATCTTGGTTTCGCGAGAAGAAAGTATGCCGGAATTGGCTTAAACACTGTAATATCAAGCTTATCTTGAGATATCAATACAGTTTGCAAGTCATCATTCCAGTGGCGAGAGTTGCGCCTCATTGCGCTCACTTCTCGGCTGCAGTCTATGCCCATGCATGTCGCTGATCACTTCCAACATCGTCACCAAAGATATGGCTGACTATACACAAGTGTCGTATTTCGTTTACGACTACAAAGTCGAATTTGCCCTGACATGAGCGACACTTGAAAGTTATTTTGGAAAAAGGCAAGAGAAAGTGTAGGACAATTTGATGAGTATGGTGAGCCGGCTGAGGCGGTTCTCGACGGTTTGCCTGACGCCATTTGGCTTCTGCTGATGCTGCGATCTGGGGTGGGCCAGGGCTCGATATAGCGATCCGGGCTTAGATGGGTATCTGAGCCTTTATGCGGGGAAATGATAGATGAATATCACTGCCGAGAGTGAAGATCTCATTGTTCACCTGAGGCAATGTCGGACTAGCGTAGTTGACTTGTTTCCGTTCCTACTCGGAGAGTTGATTACTCTATCAGTACTCACAAAGAAAGGTTCGGAGTGGGCACCTTGACGCTCGGTATCGTCAGCGACACATTCAATCGTGAAAGGTGTTTCAACATTACCTGTCTTGTTGCGTCCGTGTTTAGAGGATGCTCCTTGTATGTCTGAGCTTTCGGCTTGCAGAAACACAAAAGAAAACTTTTTAATGATCACCAAAGGCTACCGTCAATTTCAACTATGGCGCCATCTGCGGCGTCTACTTCCTGACTTGCATTGGTCGTGGCAGCAACAACCCCATCAGCGCTGCAATTGCCCTGTACCTTTACAACACGAGGTCCCGGGTGGTCTAGACGGAGACTGATGGTCCAGCGAAGCCACCCAACAGTTGCTGCCCAATCTCGAGAAGCAGTTGAACAACGTTAATACCGCAACCCGCTCGCGCTCGCGCTCAGCCGCAAAGGCACGATGCAGGAAGTATGAGTTTGCCGCGAAGGATTATGCCATGGCGTCGACGGTGGAGCCTTGCAGTAGATTGCTCTGCTGCCCGTACCCATATCTCAACGAAGCAACGTAAAAGTCCATCGGGGAACATTAATTTATGGTGGAAGAGTGCGATGGCTTGGATTCGGACTACAACTTTGACGCATCGGACCACCACATCCGACGGGAGTCTCAACGAAGCCTTTCCGCTGCGGACCGGTGCGATCAACCCTTTCTCTTCGGCAAATGAATAGGCAAATCCTCAAATGAGATGGGAGGGTGAGAGTACGACAAGGAATGCGAATGCTACCCGTGAGTTTGCCAACTTGATCCGTTACCAGCTGATAAAGAGGCTGAAGCTTTGCTCGGACAATCCGTCTGGCTTATCATTTGCGGCGCAGGTCCAAATTCGTCAGCTCCATCGTAGATTTTCACTCAAAGATGTCAGGCATGCCACAGAGATGCAGAAAAAACAGATGCGAATTTTGTATGTCTATATGCCAAATACTTGGCCATATGCACACAGCTCAGCACTCGCGTGGAACATGATATCCTTCTAGCTCTCTGTGTCGTTCGATACGAAAGCGAAATACGCATTGTTATTGTTACACCCGAGTTATGTTGAGCTATGTGCTACTTCGGAATTGAAGCGTCTCACAAGCAGACTTTTTCATGAATGTACTGTTTCTCAAGATTTCTCCTACTTTTTTCATCCAAATCTACTCCACGAAGGAGCCTAGAGATATCTCAAATTTGTGATTTGCTGGCATGCACTTAACCCCTAATGAATATACGAGCTTTAAGAAAAAATCCAAGTCTTTTTTGGGAAAAAACGGCACCAGTGTTGGGTACTCGAAGGGACGGAGTATGCTCTATGTGAGAATGATGCTTTTGGTCTTTCAAAGTTAAATTTTCCTTTAAAGTCCTTTGAAAGCAGCTTAATCAAGTAGGATCAAAATCACAGAATATTTGCCTTGATGGCAAGTGCAACATAATGCATCTGATGTGGAATTTCTGGGGCTGCTCTACTTCACCAGGATGTAGATTGATTATCCTATGTAGGGAGCAGAGGGCTGGCTGAAGAGCGCTTCACTCATCGCACAGCCTTTTCGTTCATTGGAGTTCAACTCGGAAGCAAAAATATCCAGATTTTAGCCTTTTGGATTCGATGGGAGCAATTCCATCGTGCTTTGCATGCAACAAGTCGCCACTGTATATAAGCGTGCGGCTACTTGATCGGAAATATGTATTAGACATGAATTTCCTTGTAGTAAAGAGAAAGTCAGGTAGGCTGAGGTTGGAACGATAGGGCACTCACCATCACTTCGTCGGAGGGTGTTTCTGAGAGTATTTACAATCCCATCGACCGCAGTCTTTCGTCCGATGAGGGTAGTAGCTTCCGTCGCCGCGTGGGAGCATTCGAAATTCGCACGAGTCTGTTAGCTCCTGCACTTCCCCTGCAGCCATGTTGTTGAATGGCAGAGAAATTTCAGATGGTTAATTTTCTCAAGGATGTAAGTTGGATGATTTCTATTTTCTTACTTCCTCAAAATGGGAACGAGTGAGCAACTTATACATGTCGATTTCGCGGTTCGTATCGAATGCACGATACACGGAGCAACACAGTGCTATCAGCTTCAGCGCTTTAGTGTCACCACATGAGCCTTAGACATGCGTGGTCTTGGGATACATGAAACGAAGATGATGACGAATTGATGAAACAATATTCCATGACGCCTCACATCGATTCCGTGTATTACACATGAGTGCTTATACGTGCAACGCCATTCACGATGCGCACCATGCGAACAATGGCCCGCAGCCAACCAAGCCACAGCCACAGAGCGGGAATCAGCAATAGCATTGAAGCTGTGCAATATAGGTGAAGATGTACTAAAATATGTATTGCCAATGTTAATGTTTTATACTGCTACATTATCACAATATTTATTTCGTATTTCTGCTGTACTAGTTTCCTGGCACATTATTCTTGAGTTATACATTTCTAGGTATGACTAAAACTCGAATAAAACGTATTCCATCGCTATGCAGATTATTTGAAAATATATAGGTTTTTTTTCTTGCCTTCTTCTTTCTTCCTTTTTTTTTTCTTTTCTTTTTTTTCCCCCAGTAAGAGGTTGCCATTTTCCAGAAGAATAATCCGCTTTGAATCTCAAGGTCTCTTAATGGTACGTACTTTGTAAGTAGGGTAGCTCTTGGCTGGACCATCTAAAGCCCCACTTCCGAGGCTTGAGCCAATCCGGGCAAGCTTGTGCGTGCTGCCACTCAGAGCCGGGAGACACCGGAAAGCGGACAATGTGCTCGCGCCGACAACTTTGCTACACCACTACCACCACCGGCCCAGAAATGACGCCTCGCTGCTACTGAATCACCCAGCCAGCCAGGTCACACTTATCAAAATTCCACATCTCACAATGGCTGCACGAGTTCTCTTGCAAAGGGTAAGCTTCCACTCTTCTGGTTCAATTGAGTCACAATCGTCTTTCCTGGAGCCCATTGAGCTGATTTCTTCTTTCCAGCGCGCTCTAGCGGCAGCTGCCCTTGGTGGTATGGCCCTCACGCCCGCAACGGCCTTTGCAGAGGCACCCGCCGTAGACAAGGTACGATGATGCATGGA
The DNA here is from genome assembly GCF_000280675.1 of Beauveria bassiana ARSEF 2860. Taxonomy (NCBI): domain Eukaryota; kingdom Fungi; phylum Ascomycota; class Sordariomycetes; order Hypocreales; family Cordycipitaceae; genus Beauveria; species Beauveria bassiana. The sequence continues at coordinate 1,005,963 of NW_007930837.1, read as the reverse complement.
AGCTGCTCCCTCCCTTTCTGACGACGTTTGATGCCTTTATTTCGAAGGAGTCGGCTCTTGAGGGAATCCGCGGCGCCCCGCGCTTCGTGGCTAACGCATCCGTTTACTCGCAGAGAAAACCCATCTACGACGACTTTGAGGCCCTGCCCGCCCCCCCTTCGACCCCAAAATCCGCGCCTCTCACCACCGAGCCCAAGCGAGAAACCGGACGCACCCGCGATGACGACGAACAGCCGGTAATTGTAAAGCCTCGCGGGCCCACGCCAACGGACCAGCTCGCCGTGCAGATTGGCAAGGCCCGTCTCGCGCTGTACCGAACCGCCGTGGTCGCCGAGGACAAGGTCAACGAGGCCATGGACCGCGCCTTTGGCCTCGAGCACTCCTTCACCAAGACGCTTGCGTCGCTGGCGCCCTCGCGCGAGTCGGGCGAGAAGCTGATGCCGGGAGCCATCTACGTGCTCGTGGCCGCCATGGCCGGCAGCATCGTCGCCCGCAATCGCAACGTGCTCCTGCGCGCTACCCTGCCGATCGCGTTTGGTGTCGGCGCCGGCTGGGCCGTTCTCCCCGTCACTATGCGCAATATCGCCGACCTCGCCTGGAAGTACGAGCAGCGCGTGCCCGCCGTCCGCGACGCCCACCTCCAGATCCGCGAGGGCCTTGAAAAGACGGCCAGCTTTGCCAGGGTCCACGCCCGCCTCGGCGTCCGCCTCGTCGACGAAAAGGTCACGGATGCTAGGGAGATTGTCGAGGGCTGGGTCAGGCAGGGTAAATAAACAAGGGCGAAACGGGTATAGCAGCGGCAGTACCGAAAAGATACAGCACAGATCTCGGATAAAAGGGGATGCCAAGATAGGGTTGGCAAATGATTGTACCATTACATCAAAAAGCTCATAGATGATGTAGCAGAACTTATATTTTCTTTGTTCATAATTGTTTTCAAGGCAGTACTATCTACACGTCCGCTTGTCTCGGCCATGGCTATAACAAGTTGTGATGTTCTCGCAGGGTTTATAGCCATGGTTTTTCACGAATGCAACGTTCCACATGTGCAAGCGAATAGTGGTTGTTGCCATCAAGCCTCCTTCTAAAATCAAGCCATGATCTCATCGCACTTGTTGTCGGTCCTTTTGATCTATACTAAACTCCATGACATGCCAAAAAAAAAAAATCCCTCGCTAATGCGTAATTCGAAATCTGCTCCAGCCAGCGGCTCCAGCCAGCGGGGAGAGCTGCCAGCCTCCATTACTTCTTCTCAAGTCCAGACGCCTCTCTCTGCATCTCTATGCAGCAGAGACCACGGGCGTCTTGTCCGAACTCGAAGCCGACGGCGGCTGCTGGCGATCAGACAGCGACTTCTTGTTCCTGGACACGGCGCGCGCGTGGCCCATCTGTCCGCCGGCGGCCAGCGCGCTCGCATTGGACGACTGCGCGGCCTTGCGTGCCGCCTGCTGCTTCTGCTTCGCCGTGGGCTGGCCGAGGCCGCGCAGCTCATCAATCACGCGGGCGCGGCTCAAGAGGTGCGCGAGGCCGAGGCTCTCGCAAACGTCGACGTAGGAGCGCGCCTGGGTGACGGCCTTGTGGGCGTCCTCCTTGCCAGGCACCATCTGCGCGAGCAGGTACTTTGTGTTGCCAAACTTGTTGTCGACGGCAATGGCCGTCGCGACGTACTCGTCCACCACCTCGCGCCAGGGCAGCAGGCCGCCGTCGGCCGCGGCGCGGAAGCAGCTGGGGTTCGTCTCGGCCGCGGTGGCAATCATGGCGCCGTCGGCCCCGTACTCGGCCGCCAGGCGCAGGCCCTCATCCTTGGACTCGACGTCGCCGTTCATGAGGCACGCGATGCCGGCCTCGTGGCAGACGTCGGCCACCATGCGCATCTGGTCGCGGATGGCGCGTTCGCGTGGGCGCATCGGCGTCGTGCGGCAGTGCACCGTCAGGCCAGTGATGCCTGTGGCGACGAGCCGGCGGACGAGTGTCTCCGTCTCGGCCGCCGTCTCGAGGATGCGGATCTTGACGCTGATGCCAATTTCGAACTCTGGTGTAATGTTTTGCACGAGCGCCTCGAGAATCGCCACGAGCTTGTCCGGGGTGCGCAGGAGCGCCGCGCCCATGCCGCCGCTGGTGCTAAAGGGCTTGGGACAACCGGCGTTGACGTCGATACCGGCCACATCGGCGGCGATGAGGCGAGCGGCCTGCACGGCGCGGTCCGGGTCGGCCGTGCCCATCTGGAAGACGAGCTTCTTGGCCTCCTTGACGGGATCCACGGCGTAGATGACGCTCATTTTCGCATCGGGCGGGGGTTCTTTGAGGCCGTGCGACTGCACGCGACACCACTCGATGCATCCGGTCTGCTCGTTGACTCTGCGCGAGGTGCCAATGATGGCGCGGTCAATAGTCTCGGGGCCTAAATCCAGGTGAGAAAAAAAAAAGGCATTAGCAATTTTAACGTGGAGGGACAAGGCGGCTAGACTGTCAGCTTCTTACCCCAGACTAGATCTGCGCCGTATTTGAGCGCCACGAGTCTTGAGGGCAGCTCTCCCGAGCGGACCATGGGCGCCAGGACGACTTTGCCGCGATAGTCGACACCCTTGGCGGGGATAGGAACCTTTTTTACTGCTTCCGTCATGATTCTCCGTAGCCACATGCCTCCCGAGGTTGGTGTGCGATGGTTGACCTCTACGGGCGGGCAATGACTCCAAGTGGCGACGCAAGTGGGCGCAAAATAATTTTTGGCGGCGCCTTATCTAATCGCGATTGATGCCGCTAATAACAGGTCGTATGGAGGCGACCGAGTACCTTCTACTTAGTTATGAGGGCCTGACGTATTAAGGATTAGTCGAATTTGGATATGACGGATATTTGGACCTGCACGTTCACTTGGCTGATACAATCTCGTGCTCATTCGCACGCACCTTATGTTATGCAGTCAATGAGATGACATGCATTGGGAAAGCAAACACTGGCAGTATGACGGGCCAAGACAGGCCTGTCTAGGAAACGCACATTGCTGTTTCGTCCAATGATCCTAGCCCTTTGTTCCCTACGCCTACCTCTTGGGAATCGTGCGATCGATCCAGAACCAGCTGTACTGGTAAAAACTGCGCTGCAGGGTAATGTGCAAGACATACGTTGCCAAAAAAGGTATACCGAGGAGCCGGGGCCGTTTTCTGGTCTGTGGGCGAGCCTGTGCAGGCATGTGAAACGAGCGCTTCAGAGCTACCGCCTCTTGATAGAGTCGTTTGAACAAGTGGCCAAGAAAATCACACGAGGCTATAAATAGAGGGTTCATGCGCTGTAAGCGCCTCTAGGTACTGACCTGCTAGGTACCGAACGCCACAGACCGCAGGCACGTTCGTATCTCTGGCGCCCGGCAACAAAGAGGATACAACTAGAGAGAATCCCTGTAAAAAGCGAGGTCAAAACGCGGGGCAGTGCCCGAAATAGCAGCTGGAGAGAACAGGCCATCGATGGAGGAGGCCATGGAGGTCAAAGGAAGAGGGCGATGCTGAAAAATTGTGTTTGTGGCTGAAAGAGAGGTCATGGTAAATATCAGAGATGGGAGCGGTTGCTGGGCTGGCGCCAATGACCATGGTATGCCAGATGGGCAACACAATAAACAAGTAATATTAAAGGACTATTGGCAAATACCAGACGAACTTGGTTGGTATTATTGCATTGGTGATCTGTCAAGAAAGTCGGGTATTGTTGGACAGGGGCGCTCCACGACGAGCCTCAGCGGGCAGGGGTCGCAGTTTTTATAGGGCCCCTAAAAAGGCGCCCAAATGCCTCTGGCCAGGCAGTGATGGGCATGCCTCAACAGCAAAAGGCAATGGACAGGATCAAAAGCTAATAATAAGGTATCTCAGGGGCGTCAAAGTTCCATCTCTTGGCTCATCATCATATTTTTGCATTGTAAGTTTTCTTGACTGGTATGCTTTTCTAGAAGAGTGCTGCCCGTGACACGAGCTGGGATTGCCAAGCGTCCCTAATGTCGCCTTATTTTTCGAGGACCCTATATTTGTATCTGCGTTCTCCATCATCAAGCTCCTGCTTCGCCCACCAAGTCAAGGAACAACCAAAGAAGAAGAAGAAGAAGAAGAAGAAGAAGAAGAAGAAGAAAAAAAGAAAAAAAAAAGGCTCACAACTTTTCGCTATCTAGTCTCGGCTTGCCCGACGTCACGGCAACCGATACGCTTGCGTCCTGTTTGACTCGCCAGGCTTGAGCCACACAGCAAAGAGGCTTGGTACTCCGTATTTGGTGGGACAGGTTTCGTTTCTACTGCTCTCTCCTCTTCTTTGTCGGCCCTGTTAAGCCTTGTGGCCCCTGTCGCGGGATATCGTGGCAAGATGGCAACCGTGGTACATACTCAAACAACTGCTCTAGCACTCGTAATACTAAATACTTGGTAGTTAATATTAGTGGAAGCTGGGTAAGGCTCATACCACGCCCGGCCTCCAGCCGTTGCCGCGGGCGGGCGGGCTCCCTTCCTCGTTGATCAGACCAGCCAGGCTGGCTCCGCGCCGGGCTTGCCTTGTCATTCTCCATCCTTCAATCTCCAGCATTCCCTCCTTCTCTTTCTCGTTGACTTAATTCCTTTCCCAAACAATTTACCTCGTTCTTGCGTCCCTCACTTCACAGCCTGCTTGGACACGCCCACGGGCAACGCAACCACAAAGCTATTGGGATAATTGACAGAGCCTTGCCCAGCCGTGCAGAGGACCTCTGTGGACACTTCTGGGGATATTTCAGGGACCTCGTGCCCCTCTGCCAGTGCATCGCACCTGCTGGTTGACGTCCCGTGTAGGTTTCCAAGCTTGAAGCCTAACCAGCGAGTGACCTTTGAGCGCACCACACCACAGCGGGCCGCCCAAGTACCACGGCCTCTCTGCCCCCATCACTGTCGCACGACACCACAGTCTGTCTGCACCGCAGCCGCACTGTAGTTACCTTACGACTACTTCATTCCGCCAACGCGACTGATCGCTTTACACTCGTACGACTGGGCTTTTCATTTACGCCCACCAGACCAGCCGGTCGCCTCCCTTCCCTGCGGCCATCCCCTCCCAGCGCCATCTGCCTTTGCTTGGCCGCAGCAACTGGCGACGCACACGGCGCTTCCCTCCTCCTCTTCAAGGGGCCAGAACCCATGATACGGCGCCAGATTTCCATCACAAGCTATGGAAAATGATGCAACCTCAAAAAGAGGCCGACTCATGGGCAAGCTCTTTGGCAGCAAAGACCGCAAGTCCTCTGATGCCACCAACGCCACCAGTGTCGACGCCTTTCTTCACAGCAGCTCCGACAGCTTGCAGGTGACGCATCCCCCCCCGCCACCCCCGCCAACCACTCTACCAAAGCTCGACACCACGATATCACGATACCCTCAGGCCCTTGCTGTCAACCAGCAAGCTCAGCTGAACCGTCCCATCGCCGCCGGCGGCCGCCTCGATCTCTCTACCGTCAACGCGCCTCGAAACCCGCGCCCAAACAAAAAGGGCCTTGTGATACACTTTTCCAACGCGCGGCCAGAGGTCATAGGGGAAGGCGGAGATGAATGCGAGAATCCAACAATCGCAATATCCCGAGCCAAACTCGCACGCTCCCCTCAGCCCCCCCCTCCTCCCGCTCCTGCTGCTACGCCTCCTAAACGGGTGCCTGTTCCGCCCACGGGGGATATTTTCAGACCGAAGCGCCTTGCTAGAACTCAGACCGGCTACTCCTCTATTTACTCTCCAGAAGAGCCTCCCCAGAACAATGAGGATCTCGATAACCCTGCCAAGTGGCGAAAATCACCACCCCCGCCAGGCACACAGCGCAAGCTCGACGTTCCTGACAAGCCTGCCTCGAGTGGGTTCCTAGCAAGCCCGGCCCATGACGAGAACCGTAAATCGTTGATCGAAACTCAGCAAGCCCAGATGCGTCAAGCCGAGGGGCAAGCCTTCGCGAAAGCTGCGCGCAACTCGAGTGTCGCCTACGATGCCAATTGGGAGGATAAAGCTGCTCCGGCTGTTGCGCCGCCTGCGACGATTACCGAGTCCCCCCAAAGTTCCGCACCGAAAAAATCCTTTGAATACAGCCCGGCGACATCGCTTACATCGCTGGCATCCAGTACATATCCACCGTCGTTGCCCTCCCCCCATCCCACCGGGGCGCAGCCGAGCCTTCCCCCGCCAAACGAGGACTACAGGCCTTTGGCGGCGAGAATGGCCTCCGTCAGACTCAACGACACGATGGGCGGCGAAAGTGCAGAGGCCCTAGACATCTTTGTGCACCGAACGTCCCACCTCCACGAGCTTTTTCGCCTTCATGCAGAAACCATTGTACCTCTGCAAAACAGCCAGTTGAGAGACCTGGGTCGCGCTGGGCTTTGGTGGTTCTTGAAAGGTCGCTTGGGGCTTGAGCAAGCCATCAGAGAACACCAACCCAATGCGGCACTGACGGCAAAAGCGCAGATGCAAAATGAACTGGACAAACAGCAGGCCTATGCCAATTTGGCCAAATCCTATTGGCTGTGCCAACACGCCATCCCCGAGATCTCGCAAAGTCGCCGCCTTCCTCCTGATCCCGAAATCTTGGCCGCCACAGAGCAACTCATGTCATCGTTGAAAAAATTGGCCATGTCTATGAAGAGAAACAGCTTATTGCCTCCCGAGGAGCCGTTTCTGCCGGCAACGATTGACAAAGCTATCTGGGTTGAATACCCAGCTATGAGCCAAGACATGGTTGCGCTGCTATCCGGTGACTGGCGCTCGGGCATTTCTGCTATCCAAAAGCCAACAGCAAATTTACAGATCCTGAATGCGCTGCCGCTCAGCGATATGGCAGACATGTTCAGCTACGGCCGAGTCGCTGCCGATTGTTTTTTGATGGAACAAGGAAGAGACACACAGCGATTCTACTTTTCTTGCTTTCTGTCTATCATGCGACCGCAAACCGAGACGGGCCTCATCTTTATTGTTGCTAGCCAGAACGGCGTGATACAACTGGCTGTGCAGGACAAAAAGGGAGCAGGCCCAGTGTGGGAAGATGTGCGCTGGCGCAACGACACCTGTACGCTGGACCTGCGTCTGCCGCGTGGTTTTGTGCTTGCAGTTCAGCTATCGCAGACAGACTATCGTATGCTGTGGAATATGTATGACTTCGGAGCCCGGGTTCGATCGACGTTGAAACCTCGACCGGACGAAACAGTTGTCTTTAAAAATACGCTACCCTCGTTCCAGTACATTGACTCTGACCCTCAGTCGCGTGTGTTCCCCAAGGAACCTATGGCACAATGCGAAGTGGCGCTTTTTGAGCGAGTGCATAAAGAAAACGGCCCCGTCGGTCCGAGAATTTGGCACGCGGGGTTCCGCATCGCGGCCGTAACGGGCCCACGAACGAAAACATTGAGCGGAGTGCAACACAACTATCCTACCCTGCTACCGGTGCAGTTTGGCTTCTTTCGCGATGGGGACGCGCCGGCATTGTCGCTCAAATTCGAAGCAAGTCGACAAAAGGGACGCATGGTGCTCACGTTTAGCGATGAGAAGGAACGAGTGCGATTCCATTCGCTCATTACGGGTACAGCGTTGGAAGCAGACGAACGGATTCTTGCCAATGTATCACTACGCAGCCTGAAAGTATCAGAGACGATGGGCGACATGACTGGCATTCTGCCGTTCGAGCGTATGCCTTGGAAGGCGGCGCAGGTTATCAATGACGAATTTGGACCAAATGGCGAGCAGCCAGCGTCTGTGCTATCAGACAAGCTCAAAGTGGTGCTGGAATATCAGAACGGGATGGTAACTGACCGAATCAACGTGGGCTCTGGCGAGATGCGGCTGCGGCTAGATGTGTCGAATAATTTGGTGTTTCGGATGCTTCGGCAGCCACAGCAGGATATGACAGCGTCAATATCGGAGGCGCAAGTTCCAAAAGATCTGGCGGCGGAGATGAGCCGGGGACTGCAGACGATACGACAGAAACCGACAATACGGACACTCGAGTTCAACAACCTGCGGGACCTACACGAATTTCAATTCGCGGTAACAGGGTACGAGGTGGTTTTTGACGCGATGGCGACGACGTTTGCGATTACTCGGCGCAGAATGGTTGTGCCTATCCATAAGAAGTGGGAGGCTGGCCTGACTCGAATCCAGGTAGTGCGGCAAGAAGACAAGCAGGTGCAGCTGCTGGCGTTCTTTGAAAATTGGCAGCATGGGCACTGTATGAATTTTGTCCTCAAGGGTACGGATGTGTACGAGTCGTTTCAGCGGAGCGGCAAGGCAGGGATCAAGTTTGTGGATGCGAAATTTCCGCTGCCGCGGTTGCCCGAGGACAAGGATGAGGAAATTGACGACGACATGGCATTCGTTTGCCTAGATCTTCCGGACCTGCCGGGAGAGCACGACGATGTTTCGATTGTGTTTGAGAAGGAACTGGGTGAGTGAGGAGAAGAGACGAGGGATGCGTGAATCAGCAAACTAACTTTTTTTTGCAGATCGTGACCGATTGTCCTTGTGCCTGCCAGCAGCCGTCAAAGGTGGGGGGCGAATGTCGATATCACGACTTCGGTAAACTCAGTGAGGGGGAAAATCAGCGACAAAGAAGAGCATGAAGGATAGCAAGCGAATGAAATATGACGGTAATTTTGGTCTTTTATATTAGCACTTTGGCGGATTTATACAAGATGCATAGCAAATGATGGGATAGCAAGTATAGAATTGTCATGTATCTTGACAAAGAAGAATATGCCAAGCCGCAAGAGGCAACAGACGCAGATGTGATGAGGGAAAGTAAATTGTAGATTGATGCAGCGGCTTAAAAAAAAGGCTAGTGATGCACAAGGCGTAGCAGTGGACAAGGTTGGGTGGCAGATGGATGGACAACAGATGAATGGATAAATGGATGACAGATGGATGAAAAAGGGTGAGCTGAGGCAGTAACTAGTTACTAGGTAGTTAGAGGGGGGGCGGCCCAACCAGAGACAGAGTGGCGCGCATGTGCCTGGCCGGAGTGGCCGGGTATGGAACGGAGTTTTACAAGAATGCGGAAAAGGATGAGCTTGAAGAGAGGAGACGGTTGACGGGGCGGTATGGAGACGTTTGGCAATGTGAACGTCTGGGGGATGTTGTACTTTGTCCTCGTTGCGTGTGTGTTTGATGAAGAGTTGTGATTTTGATGTTTCGCTGACAGCCGGGTACGGAACGTCAGATTGGCCACGGGTTTACAGTGCGTTGCTAATGGGAAGCAGAGTGTTGGGTAAGCAAGGAACAAGGCCACCTAGCAGGTAAGAAGGTGGTAATAACTGCTCGTTTCGGCAGCAGGTAAGGTACAGAGTGCGTCGTGACTCGTACCAGGGCATTGGGCGCGTAGGTGCCGTCTGACAATGTTTTAATAGGTAGGTTACTCTGTCCATTCGGCAGCTATAGCGAAGCTGGCTATGACGACATCTGGACATGCCGTTTATTAAGCTTGGGCGGGATGTGGCCGGGCCCCGTGTTGATGGGGCATGTTATTAAAGGAACGAGAGGGCCAAGGATTAAATTTCCCGGCTTTTTCCAGGTTCATAATCTTTCTTCTTTTGCTCTTGGCAATTCCATTTTCCACTGGCTGAGATCACTGCTCTCCATCTGCCAACAAACTACGCGGCCTTGCGAGAAAGCGACCAAGAGAATCCGACGACGAACGAAAAACGTCGTTCAAAAGCTACCTAGGCAAGCTTGAGAAAGCAGGACGCTACAGAAATATTGGAAAAGAAAATTTAAAACAACCAGAGAAAAAAAAAAGAAGGAAAGAAAAGCGAGACACCAAACGACACAAGAAGGCTTCTGTTCGCTCGGTGAGATAATTTTGTCCAATTCAGCTCAGCTCGTCTTGACGGCGGCAAGCATTGGGCGCAAAGCAAGCTGCATCACTAGCACCAACCAGCCTGCCTCGCCCCAACAACAATTCAGTGGTGGAGTATCAATCAGCCTTGGCTGCTGGTACCGAGGCGAGCAGGTTGCTATTATCGCTTCGACGCCTTCCTTTCAAAAGAAGGGTATGTAATTACAAAGAAAGCGGCATAGCACATGTCCATCAATACTGATTCAGGCTATTACACTATGCCTAGGTTATAGGTAGGCTGCAGCGGATCGCCGTGCAGTCATTTTGCCTGCCTGCCTGGGCAAGGTTCCCCGCCCCTCTCTCTTTTGTCCGTGAGCCCCTCCAAGAAAACCAAAAAAGTCATCGACGTACGACAGACAAACGCCGCCAAACTCGAACGCACCTAAATCTTTCTTTCTTGTTCTTCTTTCTCGTCTTTTACTCCTCCTCCAACTTCTCCCAAGTTCACGCCTTCATCATGACTCTGATGGGACTTGTATCTTCTGGCCACAAGCGGGGTAAGTGCTTGCCCTTTCTTTACTCGCCCCCCTCCAACTACAATACCACAAACCCAAGTGTCACCTACCTGGGAATGGAGGTAGCTGCTTGGCTCAAAAGCTTAGCTCCCAGCACCTCCCAGCACCTCCCAGCGCCTCCCACTTGTCGCCGCTGCAAAGGGAAAAAAGAGCGGCCCCTCCATGAAACCCCATGGCAGAAAGCCATTTGCTCTCATCACCCTTGACGCTGGCATTTTGGTCCTCGTCTTTCTGTCCTACATCATCCCTTAAAACGGCACGGGCAATTCTCCGCGTATCCCGACGTCTTGTCTAAATCAAAATCCTCTCCTTCTCCTCTGCCAAACTTGCTGCTGGCTGAACTTCTCTGGGCAATGCCGGCCTAAGCTCTACCAAAAAGTCCCACAATACACCTCTTCAGCTTCTTTCAACCCTTGTCCTTAATTCTACCTTGTTTTTTGGTTTTCCATTTCGACCGGCTTTGAGCTGCGCATCTATTTCGTCTTTTCTAGAAACCCAAAATTCCAACGTCTTGGCGCGGGCGCATCATTGTATCATGCTAACAGGCTGGTTTGGCTCTTCTGAAGCGGGCAGCCGCGCCTCCGCAGACGATGGCAACAGATCCGACCCCGACCAAGATACTCAAATCATGGAGCCCGATCAGGGAAACGGTAAGTTTTCAAAATCATCCCTCCTTGTTCGCGGCTTTGCATTCTTTCCTCGAGCGCCATTCCGCCAACATTCCCAGCTAACTCGTTTCCCCGCAGTCCTGTCGCACATCATTTCGCAGCTTCGCCCTGGTGCCGACTTAAGCCGCGTCGTCCTTCCTACCTTTATTCTTGAGCCGCGCAGTATGCTTGAGAGAATAACAAAGTCGGTCGCCCACATATACCGTTTCTTCCTTTACCCGCTAACCCCGCCTCGCAGCTTCATGTGCCACCCAGAAATGCTGCTGCACATCCCCACCATAGACGATGACGTCGAGCGCTTCGTCTCCGTCGTCAAGTTCTACCTCAGTGGCTGGCACATTCGTCCGCCGTGCGTTTTTAGCCTCGCCCCTGCACACGATTTATCTCCCGCTAACATCGTTTCCAGAGGCGTCAAGAAGCCGCTCAACCCTATCCTCGGCGAGATCTTCTCCTGCTACTGGGACCTGCCCGACAACAAAAAGGCCTACTATATTTCCGAGCAGACATCGCACCACCCGCCCAAGTCAAGCTATTTTTACATGGCCCCAGACCACCATATTCGCATTGACGGCACCCTCAAGCCCCGCAGCAAGTTTCTCGGAAACTCGGCCGCCAGCATGATGGAGGGCATCGCCTTTTTGAGCCTCCTCAACAGAGGCAAGGACAAGACCAAGGGCGAGAGATAGTCAGTTGCCCTGCATATCATGATCTGCCGAGCTTTCATAACTAACAGCCACCGCAGCATCGTTACGCAGCCTAACATGTATGCCCGTGGCATCCTCTTTGGCAAGATGAAATACGAACTCGGGGACCATAGTTTTGTTCGTTGCCCCGAACTCGATCTTACAGCCGACCTCGACTTCAAGACCAAGGGCTGGGTAAGCGGCACCTACAACGCCGTGGGCGGCGTCATCAAGCGCGAGAGTACAGGCCAAGTGCTTTACGAAATCTCCGGCATGTGGCATGAGGAAATGTTTCTGAAGAATGTTGCCGTATGTCTTCGATACCAGTATACCGCCCTGGATATTACTAATTTGGCAAACAGACTGGCCAACGCGAAATGTTTTTCGACGCCACACACGCAAAACCTAGCAATCCCCAAGCTCGGCCCATTCCTGAACAAGAAGAGCGCGAATCCCAAAGGCTTTGGGAGTTGACGGCTAAGGCCGTCAGGGAACGTAACCACGAATTGGCCACCGAAGAAAAGACCAAGATTGAGGATCGCCAACGCGAAGAGGCTGCCGCTCGCGCCCAAGAAGGCAAAGAATGGCGTCCGCGACTCTTCCGCGCCGTCGAGCCCTCTGTCGAAGAGTCTGAGCAGGGCGAAGATAGTCTCGAATGGATCATCAATGCTCATATGTGCGTTTTCTCTTGGTTACATACACAAATTACTTCTCTGCTAATAGGTGTTATAGTGACAATTCGGCCTCTCCTGAGGATAAAAAGAAGCAAATCCTCTCCATATACCCCATTCTACCTGGACAAAACGCTGGCCAGGTACCAGCCACCTCTCCCAGCGACGCGGCGCCCGCCCCTGAAGCCGTCAAAGCTACCCCTGAAGCCGCCAAAGCTGCCCCCGAAGCTCTTTCCAACAACCTTGTTGACATCGGTGGCAACGATGCGCCCGCCCCACCACCCGTCAAGCCGGCCGACGACGTCGAGACCATGCTCAAGGAGACGGGCAAGCCTGCTGAGGGATCGCTGATTGATTTGTGATTTTGTAGGCTTCTTTTGCCTACGGCGTGAAGGCCCGTTGCTGCTAAACAGTGCATCATGCAGGCCATGACGGGTTTGGCTACCGTGAACAAGGAATTGTTCTTTATTATATCTAGTTGATACTACTTAGAGATATTTGCGCTCAACGCAGGTCATGTTGGTGTGGCATCTTTTTTTCTTGGATTAGTCACTTTTGGCTATCAGGGACACTACATGATTACCTCGAGACCGGGTGTACCAGCATTCAACAGGATACAATGACTTGGTCCGAACTAATATGTGACTTGCGATAGAAGATGCATGCACGTAGCCTTGTGCACAGAGTATAAACTCTTGCAAAGTTGAGCGACTACGCTCTTGATATATGCTATGGAAAACGTGCTCATTCCACTATAGTCTTTTTCTTTCTGCTTTCTGCATCCTGCAGCATAAACGCATATCCCAACCCGAGAAAGAATCCGCAACGCCGTTCAAGTATACAGTTTTGTGTGTGCCAGCTCATCGCACCTCCCTACCACCGCCTCTTTGCCGGCTCGGGCGTCGGCGAGCGGCTGACGCTCTTTTCGTCGCGGCCGCGGGCACGCAGCCACTTTTTCGTGCTGAGTGTCAGATCGCGGTCGAGCTCGTCGCTGGGATTCTTGCGGTGTATAAAGTTGCAGAAGCCGCCGCGCATGCAGCCCTCGCCCGAGTTGAGACGGCAGCAGGCCTCGCGGAAGTCGGTCACGGGGCTCAGCTCGCAGTAAATGGGGCGGCCGGCGTACCACCGGCCGTTGAGCTCGTCGCAGGCCTTTTGCGCGGCGTCTTCGTATTTGAAGCGGGCGTAGACGTTGCCTATGAGGTCTGCGTTTGGAAGTTATCTAGTCAGCAAAGGGAGAACACATTGGTCATGGAAAGAAGAGAAAGAAAAGAGGGAAGAAGAAGAAAGAAAGAAAGAACAAGGAATACGTACGATCATTGTTATTGTCACACACAACCAGCTCCTCTAGCTCGCCGTACTTGCACAGCTCGCACCAAATGTCCTCGTAAAAGGCGTCAAAGTGGTTCTGCAGCTGCGACGGGTTCATACGGTTCGTGTTCTTTTGGTCGTACGCCGGGTTCTGGTACAGGTTGGGCATCAGAATCGTCTGGCTGTACGAGGGCTTGACGTGCTTGCGCGAGCACCGGTCGCCGTGCCGGCACGCGCCAATCTTGAAGTAGAATGAGCAGTTGACCTTGTCCTGCTCGGTGCCAAAGATGGAGGCCAAGAAGTTGGCCATGGTTGAGGTCGGTCGGTCGGCCGGTCAGTCGGGCGGGTTGGAGAAAAGAGTTTTGGAAGGACCTGGTTGATTGGGTTGAGGGCGGTTGGAGGAGGATGAAGAGCAGAAGGTGGAGGAGGAGGAGAAGGTGGAGGACGGGGGGGGACTCGTCGTGAGAGAGCAAGGTCGCTTCGCAAATGTAGTCAAACGGCAAAAGTGCGATTGGGGCGGGATCAAAGTGAGGCGCTTGCGATTCGATTAGATGCGCGCGGGAAGATGGCAACTTTTTGACAGTGTCGTGACACGGCAAATTGAAGCTTGTTCGCAGCTTTGTCATGCGCCACAGAGAGCTGTGGCGTAGTCACGTGATGAGGCTGATTTCTAAAGGTTCTCCAAATTTCTACCATGTACCGGCCAGGTATCACGTGGAGTGAACGGCAAGTCTAGATTTATTTTCAACCTTGACCATTGTGTCATCTTCTCATCCGGCATCAATTACCGGCTTGCTGTATGAGGCCAAGATGGCCACATCGACAGTTGGGCAAAAGACACTCACATGATATACATTGTAAGACTCTTTCTCTCTTATTGTCAATTTTTTACTTTTCCACAATTTTTTTCTTCTATATGATGGTCCAATTTCGAATTGGATTCTGCAAATCTGAGCGGCTTGATTTGATTCTTCGAGCTATATTCTGCGGATACTTACACAGCTGATTATGTTGCAAATCATGTATCTTTTACATTTTTTGCCAGACTTACTCCTGTTATCGAGCAGTTGCTGTTTTCATTCCGTATTCTAACACGTCCGTGCCAGAACAGGAACCACGCACACCATACCGCCTCTCATTTACGTGTTCGGTGGCGGTACCATGGCCGGGTATCGCGCGTCCGTGTCTCAAACTCGGCTGCGAGTTGGCTCTTGATGTCGGAGGCGCTTTTGATCGTGCCGTTGAGCATCTGAAACTGTCAGCCCGGCGTAATTTGGTATTATTTTTCATTGTCTGTAAAGGGGAAAGTCACGCTTCGGCCTACAGGTGAGCAGACTATATTGGAACGACGTGCTCGGCGCACGCCGCTGCGATGCCCTTGCGCAGGATATTTGTCGTAAGTCAAACTCAGCTCAACCTTCGCTGGCTACATCGGGTGAGCTGTAACTTTTGGGCGCCGCTTCAGAGCCGATAGCCGCGGTCGCAGGTGGCCACATCGGTGGCGAGCATGTCTCCGATCGTAAGCCGGTCGCGTGCGAAGCCGAGGCCCGCTGGCGTCAGCTGAGAAACGGTCGCGTAGTGGGTTCTTGGTGAGAGTCTACGCACTCACGAAGTCGCAAACGGTTGTTGCGACTTCTCTTTCGAGAATCTGGACCATGACGTAATTGTAGATTCGGTCTGAATAATGTGACTGTCGGGCTCGTCGAGCGTATGTTCATGTTGGTTGCGAGAGGGATTCCGAGTATCAGTACATTGGAATCAAGCATAGGCTTCAAGCCACTGCTACTTATTCTTGCTAGCCTATCAGACCAATTCATCATTTGCATCACTCTTACATGCTCTTGCCTTAGGCCTACACCAGATGATGGCCGTGACCAACTCGAGGCCGAGCGTGGTAGCTTCGATGTGCTCGTACGCCTCACATACGGCTAGCCATGTCAACTCCATGGCGTCTTATCTCGTACTTCTTCAGCTCAAACCCCAATAATTGCACTACTGTACTGTTCTCTTGTCTTGGTTGCCCCAACTCGCGGAAGCCGAGCTAAATCCTATCCGGGTCGGGCCGCGCGCATTGATTCCGTTCCGTGCAATGTCTCCCTCCAGCTGGGCCCCCTTCATCGCCACCCCCGTCACGGCGATGGCTCACAAAGCATCGCCTACGCAGCTGCGAGGAGGGACTGCGCATACTCAGTCGGTTCCTTTGGTGATTGTGTCCAAGTACAGGCACACTGGGCTATGAAGCAAGACGAGCTAGAGATGCTCGGCAAAAGCTACCAATTTACATCATGAGACTCCAGTCACTAAAGTGTCGTCCTTGCAGCAGAAGGCAGCGTTTTTGTTGCTCCCTGTAGTAGCTATCTTGGGAGATACTTTTTCGATCAATGGTGCACATGTGTTTATGTTCTAGGACAATTGAATATGTTACTTGTCGCCTATGTTTCGAGGCGATCGATTGTGATGGTGCCCACAGCCGCGCCATCCGAAGTTTATAAGCTGGACAGAGAACCATGTCCGAGTGTACTAATAGAACGGATGTTAATATGCCTCCGTCCCTGATGGCACATATGCGAGCCTTGTGGGTCAAACTAAAAATGCCGAATAGAACCATCTACCAGAGAAGTCATATAATTGCTCTGCATTATTGTAGTGGTTCTACACGCACCTTGACGTCCAATCCATCTACCCAATACCCCAGCTGCCGCGGTCCGTCGCGGAGCTCAACCTCACGCTTCACCCACCGACCCGACTGCCCGTCCGCAAGCTTCTCGTCATACGTATCCCTGGTCGCATCCCTCGCCACCGGGACCGCCGCCTCGTCATCGTCATCATCGTCATCCTCGTCCGACGTGTCGCCCTCGTCGCTGTGCTTCTTCGCCACGGGATCCCACTCACCCGTCTCCCAAACGAGCCGGAGCCGGAGGGGTGAGACACCGTAGAGTTTCGCCACGCGGGCCTTGACGGCGTACATGTCGAACGCCTGCGGGATACGCGCCGTCTTGTCAGCGCGGCCCGCGCACCGCAACGCCAGCGTCACCAGGCGAGCCTCCAGAAACGCCGGGTTCACCCTATGTGTGCGCACCACGTCGGGAGCCCCGTACACGGCGCACAGCGCGGCGTAGCGCGGGTGGGCTGCCAGAACCGTCGACGCAGTGGCCTCGGGTACCGCAGCCAGCTGCTTGGCGATGCGCGAGAGGTAAAACAGTTCCGCGTTGCTGCGATCATTGGTGGTGATGCGCGAAAAGTTGAGAGTCCGCAGCGGGCCGATGCGCGCAATAGTAAACATGTGCGCCTCGTCCGCCGTGGCCGTCGGCGCGGCGGGCGACGCGCCGACGTCGTAGACGGGGTTATGGCTGATGCGCAGCGCCGTCAGCCCGGGAAAGTGCGTTGTCAGGTTGTCGATAAAGTCCCACCCGTCAATCTGATTGTACGATACGTCAATGTATTGCAGGGAAGTTGGGAATATGGGACAGGGCGCCTTGTCCGAGGCAAGACTGCGGATGTTGTTGCCCTTGAGGTAGATGTTGCGCAGAGAGGTAAGAGATGTGAGGCTGGCGAGGTCGGCAATCGAAGTGAAGTTGTTGTATTCTAGGTTGAGTGTCGTGAGAGTCATTGATAGACTACTGTAATCTACTGCGGGTAGCCTTGAGAGAAGGTTGGCGCCAGCAGCCAGGTTAGCCAGAGAAGGACATGTTACTGCGATGCGACAGATTTCCTCCCAGCTCAGCATGTTGTCTCCGATGCCCAGCTCAGTGATCTGCGAGAATGCGGTGGCGGCGTTCTCGAGAGCAGCGTCTTCTAGGACGTTTTGAAATCGATTGCCACTGTTTTCCACAGCGTTAGTCATTGCCCACATCCATTCCAGCAGAGTGAGGGGTGGGAAAGATCGTACTTGATGGCCAGTTTCTTGAGAGCCGGCAGATCCTTGCAGATATCCACGACTGGGGCGAGGTTCTCAAACAGATTCCTGCTGATGTCTATGTGCGAGAGCTTTGGGCTGATCTGTGCCACCGCAGGCTCATCTTCTTGACGCGCAAAGGCCATGTGCACGCCGTCGAGGATAGCCATCTTGAGCTCGTCCAGCCGCGCCATCTGGCGGCGCACCTTGTCGAAGCCCACCTCCTCGGCCACCTTGCCCGAAATCCTGATTTGAGAGTCCCGCACGCCACTATTATCTGACTCTCTCTCCACATACTTGGTCTTGAGCGCGGTGACGAAGCTCACAGGGGTGTCTGCGGGCCGAGCCGGCCGCACAAACGAGGCCGCCGTCGGCGACTCGGATATGCCTAGGCGACGGGGTTAGCCGTGTTGGGATTTCGTAGGAGCGACGGCTGTCTATTGATACTTGCATCGAAAATAGCGTATTCCCTTGTGCGAACCATCGTGTTTGCCACGAGTGCCGTCGTCCCATTCGACTCCTAGCCACGAGCCACTTGCGCCCGCGACCTCGCCAATGTAGCGGACAGTGCACAGAGCATCGTCGTAGGATATGCGCTCTCCTACGTAGTGTGAGTCGGCCATTATTGGGCGTTGTTGAATATATTCTAGTTTTCTAGGGACCAAAAAGCATTGTCGAGTTTTTGCCCTCGGCGCGGTGCGTTGTTGGGTGATGAAAGACCAGGCAGCAAACGATGAAGCAGTGCAGGCTCGGTGTGGGCACTCTCTAATGGGGCGACGGCTCTCAAATACCGGCCAAAGAATTCGAGGCCTCAATACATCACCTTGCACATGTCACAATTGAATATTGATGTTCACTACATTTGCAAAGATTCAAGCGGTCAAAAATCGATTGTCATTCACATTCATGGCTTTTCTCATGTGCAAAACAGGCTCGCTGTTCTCGCCTACTCATCGAGGTGCCTAGAGTTTAGACTTAATTGGATCGACAGTCTTGACCAGGGCGCGGCCATTGCTGAGGCAAATCTTGCCGCCCTCGACCTGGGTGACGAAGCGAATCTCTTCAAACTCGCCCTTCTTCTCGCCCGTCTTCCAGACTTGTGTGATGAGCTTGTCGCCAGGCCTGACGGGGCTGGCGAAGCGAGCCTGGTACTCCTTGATGTTGGCGGGGTTGCTGCCGCCAAGCGCGCGAACAATCTCGAGGCAGGTCGAGTTCCACGAGTACAGGCCGTGCATGATGACGCCGCCAAAGCCCATCTTCTTGCCGGGCTCGGGCGTGGCATGGAGGGGGTTGTAGTCGCCGTTGAGGCGGTAGAGATGAGCCGACTCGGCCGTGGTCTGGTGAGGGAGGACGACGTTGGGCTGCTTGTCCTTTGGAGGCGGGTAGCTGATAGTCGCGGGGCCCTTGGGGCCATCCCAGTTGCCCTGGCCAATGAAGAAGGAGCTTGTATGGACGCGGCTGTACACCTCGTTGCTGTCGGCGTCGACCAGCTCCGTTTCGACGTCGAGAACGGTGCCGGGCTTACCTTTGTCGTAAACGCCAACAACCTTGGTGCGCGTCTCAAAGTTGCGCCCGGCTGAGGTGGTGGGCAGGGGCTTGATGAACTCCATCTTGCGCTGGCCGTCGACAACGCGTCTATAGTCGAATTCGGGCACACCGGGTATCTTGACGGCCTTGCTGCTGGCGTAAAAGTCGACGACTTCTTGTGTGTCGCCCTTGAAAGCTTTGAAATTGGCACGCGGTCAGTGTTGGGAGGGACAAATGAGTGTCAACGATGATGCTCACAAAGAATGATCGGATACGTGGGAAAGGCGGCAAAGTCGGGGTGCAGCTCCTAGACTCATGATCAGCACAGCTTCAGGATATTACTCTCTGATTTCCAGTCCGTACATAGAGCAGGTGAAGCTCGCTAGCCTTGGCGCCAATCGAGTTGGCAAAGAGCAGCAAGTCACGCTGCAGCCAAGACACCTTCTGGCGGGGGTACTCGAAGCCAACACCGGGACCTGACATGATGATTCGTTTCTGCGTGTATAGCTGGCTGATTGAAGAAGAAGGCAAGAGTTTGATTTATGCGTAGCCCGAGAAATAAAAAGAGTCGGAAATGGC
Organism: Beauveria bassiana ARSEF 2860; assembly: GCF_000280675.1. NCBI lineage: Eukaryota > Fungi > Ascomycota > Sordariomycetes > Hypocreales > Cordycipitaceae > Beauveria > Beauveria bassiana. Next base: position 986,252 of record NW_007930837.1, on the reverse strand, counting down.
ACAGGAGAAGCTCTCGGGGTCGCGGGCTTACAGATGGGTCTCTGCCGAGGTTGCGTCGGACGCCACTCAAGCCTCTATTCAGCAAGTACACCCGCAGTCGGAGCTAGAACTACCGAAGATTTTGGCTTTGGTGATGAGGTCTACTCAGGTATGCGGGGGAAACGTGTTGTGTGACCACCCCCCTCCTTCTCCCTCAAGGAGGAGATTCTGATTTGCACACATACTGAGGCTATTTCGATATCAAGAGTCATTTCCAACACATTTTGAAGGAATCGCGACAGGTGTCAGACGATGGCAAATCTTGGTAAGATAGCTTCTGGGCTCTACCCAGTGCAAGTGCGAGCGAAAATCTGCCACAGGGGGGTTGAGGGGTACCTGGGTACCGGACTCCCAGAAACCACGCTCTCGCGTGTCTTGGCTTTTATTCTCCGGGCCCCAATTCGTCGATCGTATCTGATGCGACAATATGTAGCGACGTATAGCTCCAAGTGCGGGCTGGGGACCCAGACACGGGCCCAGACAAGGGGTGGACAAAAAAAACGAGCGCTCCCACCAAAATACCATAATAACTAGATAAATTAGCATTAGAAGTAGTTAACTAAGATTAATAAAATAATAATAAATAGATAATATAATAACTAAAAAGTACTAATATAATTTTTTAAGTAAAAAAAAATTAACTTAGTCTTTAATAATATAAATAAGTAACCTATTTTAAAGTAAAAATACCTACTATTTTTAAGTAAGGTTTTAAATAGTTAGAAAAATAGATAAAAAGATATTTTAGTTACTAATAGGTAAGTTAATACTTAAATATTATATTAAGATTTTCTTTATATTTTTATATACTTTTCTTATTATAATATATTAAAAGTAATATAGTTATATTATTAGGTAAAGCGCTCGTTTTTTTTGTCCCCCGCATGCCAGATAACGCGAATTCCTTATTCCCTTATTTTAAAGCGGAGACAGGTACACCTCTGGCCACTGTTCCTCGGTATGTTGTACACGCTGGTGGGTCTGTCCTTGCAGTAGAGACCGAGAAATCTAGGAAATCAGTCCTTATTTCCTTATTTTCAGCGAATTCTCAAAAGGTACATCTTAACCATGGCTCCTTTGTGGGTAGCCACGGCATACCCCGAGAACCCCGAAATTTATAACGTATGCTTTAAAATTTATAACATAGCTATATAACAGCTAATGTACCCCTTAACAGAACTTTCCATCCTTCACCATCCTGCATTCTTTTTTCCTCCTAAAACACACATACACATCAACGCGCCGTCTTAGAGGTATATAAAACGCTTAGAGAGGTGCTTTAAAGCACTTTTAGGGGCCGTATCGAAGGCTAAGGCACTATTAAGAGCGTTATTAAAGGCACGTGCTGAAGGCACGCTGGAGGTATGCTAGAGGGGATTTTTTGTTAGTGACTCTGAGAGAGTGACTTCGAAGAGCCTGCCGGCTCTGATTAGTTGAAAAGGCCTATAAATTACCTTAATAGGCTAGAATTACATTATAAGATTTAAACCGCATGTTACAAATTTCGGGGGTTTATACCCCGAGGGCTCCTCACCCCTGCCTGCTAGCTGACAGCCACTGACTCGTCAGGAACCCCGAAATTTACAACGTTGATTTTGAATCTTACAACGTAAACCTTGCCTATTCAGGTCTTTTATAGGCCATAGGTTATTAATTAGAGCGAGGGAGCTTATTAAAGTCACTCTCTCAGAGTTACTATCACACAACCGCTCTTAAGCATGTCTCCAGCGCGCCTTCAAGCGTGCCTCCGGCGCCTCTAATCGCTCTTGAAGGTGCCTTCGATAGTGCCTCTAAGAGTGCTTTTAAGCGCCTCTTTTAGACGCCTTTTGTGTCTTTAAGTGGTGCCTTTGAGCGGTGTCTTGAGGTGTGTGTATTAAGAGGAGAAAATGGTGGAGGATGAGAAACTCGTTAAGAGGTATATAGCTGTTATGTGGCTACGTTGCAAATTTCAAATTCGACGTCGTAAATTTCGGGGTTCTTAATAGGCACCCTGGCTGTCCTCTGTGATTGGCTGATTCCCGCTTTAAATAAGGAAATAAGGAAATAAGGAATTCTCGTTATCTGGGCCTATACTCGGAAAAAACTATAAAGCGTAAATTGGCTTAAATGCATTTTTTTGGCTGTTTTTGAGGTTCTTGCTCCACTTTTCTAGACCACGCTCAGCTACAGGGGTCGCCTGTACCAGACGCATGACGCAACGTAGATCGCTTCTCAACAAAGTTAGTATTCAAATAATCACACTAGGTATACTCTCATTAAAGTACCAATAAGTTACTCCGTTACGGAGTACTATTTACAACCTCAATGGCCAGCTGAGTTTTTTCTGAGTATAACGATCTATCTGAGGCTATGGGCGACGTATCAGTGGACCGAGCGGTTTTGCAGCCAGCGACAGCAGCAACTAGCACCGCCAAGCAAAACTACCAGCACAACCTACTCGGGACTTGCTAGCCTGATCAAGTAACAAGATGAGGCGAACATGCCTTGTCCAACTGCCGAAGCTAGCGACACGAAGTGCATAGTAAATGACTATATATAGCATAGACGATGATATAAGAGTCGAGCCGCGATTCAGGAAAGCGCGGTGCCCAGCAAGCACAACAATGATATCATACAGATAGTACTAACAATAAGAATTGATATTTGACAGAATTTGTTCTTGCCCTTCCACTACTTGGAAATTGTAGCACTTTAAGTCAACATCTCCGTCAACTCTGATACATTGCCGTCATGACCGATGACTCCGGCCCAAAACTCCGTTGCTCAACGCTGATTGCGGGCTTAACTCCGCTCTGTGCAACGTTGATCGGCATTAGGCGTAGACTTACGTGTATGGAACTGAACACAAGAAAAAAAGAGAGAAAAAAAGAGAAGAAAGATTTGGAATCTTACAAAGTAATTTCGACGCAGCATCTCCAAGGTGGTAGCAGATCTAGATGAAACCACTGTATCCTCAGTGGGTCTTGCAGAAACTGGCGCTGTAGTCTGGTCTCGACTTGAGCTTGAGCTCCCCTTTACATCTGCTCTGCACCAAGGACACAATGAACAACCACGACTGCGACGTATGCTGCGCAAATCTCTTCTCATTCGCAATACTTTTGCAGCATCTCTCTACGAGCACAAACCTCCTCGAACCTAGAATCCGCCAGACAATGGCTACCTCCACAAGTCTCTCGTCCTCTGGCCCATCTCCCACAGTTATTTACCGCACGGGCAATTGATTGGTTGATGCTATTGTCACTATAACAAATGAAAATATGCCAGTTGATGAGGCACGAGTTATCAATCTGCGGGTATACAAACAAATGGCCATGTGCAGGGCAAACCCTGCACTCGAAATATCCATCAGGGCTAAACTGTTAGCCAACCCTGCCCTGAGCCCTATCGCATTCCTCCAAAAATCTATATATGCCTTCAAGGCCTTCATAATCCTGCGAACAATGCGCTCCCGAGCCACTAGCCGGTGAAATACTTTCATATTCTTCAGGGTCTGACAGCCATGGCTTTCCATCAAGTTCAAACGCCTCTTCAATGAAGGAATCGTCGCTCAAAGAGTCGAATCCCGAGCCGGGTCCCCAAACAGACCTGGTGGAGCCACCAGGCGATGTCAACGTCTTGGCTGACTCGGGTGCAAATGGAATGTGAAGCGTCATATGCATATTGTCAGACTGAGGGTCTTGGCCAAGGACACCCCGTTCAATGCCAATGTCGTCGCAGAGGCTTTCTAAGGTGTGTACGTCAACACCTGGGAATCGAACCCTGATAACGTTGCTCTTTTCCATGACAACGGGCAAGTCTCCTAGAACAGATAGTCGTCGAAGATCTGCATACACTGCAGTAAGATCCTTGAGCGCACAGCCAAAGTCGGTCGACAGCACATCAAGAAATCCTTCGGTATTGAGGGAGGTGCCATCGGAGGGCGCGGCACCCTTGAAGCCGGAAATATCAGAGGCCTCGATGAGAGCGGCAGCGAGAGGGCTCATGGCAGTGATCGTGGGGCTGAGCTTGAAGTCAATGAAAGAGCCCGAAGCAAAGCGGGGAAAGATGGCCATCTTGCGCATAGCCTGGTCCTCAAGAGCCGAAATGGCGCGGTACTTGGGCTCGCCGTTGGCCCCGAAACCATCGTACTGGAAGCGCTGGCCCGAGAGGAAAAAGGCTCTCATGGCTTGGGATACATTCTGCACGACCTGGGCAGGCGCCGCAGGGGTATGCGAGAAGTACCGAACGCCACCACCTCCGATGCCGTAACCACCGGCAGAGCGCGGCATGGCACCGCCTGTCAAGTTTGGTCGTAGTGCATTCGCAAAGGGAGCCCGGCCGGAGAATTGGGCAACACGTCGAGAGGTGTTGGACGAAGGTAGCTGCGATCGGTGGAACGGCTGGCGAGCACCGCCGTGGGGTGTGGTGCTGAGGAACCGGCGAACTGCCTGAACGTGCTGGCCCGAGACTCGCGAGATCCAGCGCCGCTGCTGCTTGAGAAAAGCGGCTGGATGAATCGGTTGTCGGCCGGCCGAACCGGACCGAATGGGAATGTATTGTGGTTTTCCGTGGAGCGGCCGCACGGCGCTGGCTATGTTCGCCCGTACGGCTTCGGTCGCTCTCGCGGCAGCGACACGGAGGAGACGGACGGCCGCTGGCCCCCATATCCCCGCCATGGATGCCATGATAAGCGAGAGAAACTATGCAGATGCTGAAGCCTTTCCCCAGAAATGCAAAATGAGGAGGGTTGTGTCATCCAAGGGAATGGCAACCTGAGGATGCAGTCACTCTATATACTGCGCCACTAAATGGCAATTCGCCACCCATTGCTAAAGTGCGGAAGGGACCGGGCTGCACCGCCACAGGCTGCCTCATCAGTACACTAGTCTCAGAAAAGATTAGCCCCACAGAGCTATCACTTATTTCTTTCCCATGAAAAAATTCCTTCCTTCTTCTTTCTCCCAACCACTCCCAAGCACTTCAGCGCACCCAAGCTTCGAGCAATTCATGGAAACTCCTTCTCTTCACTCAGTGTACGGGTCCTGAAGGGCTTGGGAATATTATGAGGTAAGACTCCTTCTACCCCCGGTGTTCGGCCGCCGTCCTACGCACGATGATGATTATTACCAAATGAACAATCCAATTCATACCAACCCATGGTGACACTCAAATATACTTACCTGAGAACTATTTTGCACAAGCGAATTGCTGTTTCAAGTTTTTGCTCGATTTTAACTGGTTCACAGATCATGACTTGATGATTGACGACATCAGACCGTGTCAATGTATAATATCAAAAGGTTCGTTACGCACAATTTCCTTCTACGCAAACACCTCCGAATGATGATCAAACCGACACCTCAGGGATTCCTCATGCTTAATACATAATGTGGATACCGTTGTATTAGTTTCAGCCTTGTCTGACTTGGATTTCTTGCATCAATTACGCTCGCTCACTTCCGTGTTGTGCACATTGCTAATTCTCGAGACGTTAGGTAATTACTTTTCCTCCACGCATATCGACTATACCACGTGCCTCTATGATGATTATTTGAACGAACGGGCGGACATAATCGAGCCCTGCTGTCTCTACACCCTAGAAAAGCAAGGCGTACAAACCTTGTGGTGTAGATGTGGTGGGATCTCTGGATGACACTTCGTCACCTGACTTGAGCACCATTCTTGGACATGTTTCCCTACCGGGATTACAATACCATGCGCGTAATTGATAACTAATCGTCCTGATACAATAGGTAAATAAGAACATTCTTCCCACTTTCGACTCTACCGTTTTTGTGATGAGATGTTTCAATTTTGTATTCACACTGGTTGATCTCACGTTCCTTCTTTGGATTCGTGCGACTTGAAAATAATACACAAATCCTGACTGGTAATTACACTCACGAACAAACTTATCTGGTAACTCTGGTCTAACTCGATTCTAGAAACCTTGGCACTTCATGTTCTTGCAGACGCAGTTATGGTAGCACTACTAACATGCCTCTGTAGGTAAGCAAGACGACACGACAAATGTCTTGAATAGGCATCAGCCATAGAAATAATGAAATGAAATTCAATACAAATTGCTACGTCTATCTGGACGCTCGTTGAATGGTACTTGCCACGTCAAAATCAATTTCCCAACTCTTCCAGTGATCTTTCGCTCTCACCGCGCACTTAAGCTCTCTAGCCGTGAATCTGTAGACGGGCATTCATGCCGACAATGCAGCGGATCAAGTCCCAGTCGCCATTGGCGCCGACCCAGTCCGTGACAACGATGCCCGCGCCAGCCGAGCCGATGCCCAGGCCGTTGGGGCCCTTGCCCTCGACGCCGTGACTCGTGCAGAGATAGTCGACGACGCGCGGGTTGACCTTTGCGGCGATGCGCTCCGGCCAGCAGGTGGCGTTGAAGAAATTGCTGGCGCTCAAAAAGTTGACGTAAAAGGGCGGCTTGGCGGCGCCCTCGTCGTAGCCGTCCATGCCGGGGAGCAGAAACGAGTGCTCGCCGGCGCGCTCGAGGTGGCCGTGGCTGTAGCTGACTTTTTTGTCAATGTTGTTGCTCTCGGAGACTTCGTAAAAATCTTGCACGCGAATGGCGCAGCTGCCGGCCTGGCCGTCCTCGCAGTTGTCGGGCCACGCCGACGCGTCGAGGCCCCAGCCCTGGCCGTCCCACTCGCCCTTGAGGTCGTCGTCGATGCCGAAGCGGCGCATCAGCACAATCTTGCCGCGCACTTGCCCGAGCGTCGGCACGTGCGGCTCCGTGTACCACTTGTCCGGGCGCTTGCCGACGTAGCCGTCCTTGAGGTACCGGCCGAGATCGCTGTCTGATCCTTTCCCCGTGCCCTCGCGCTTGAGGCTGATGATGACCGTCTCGCTGGCGTGCTCGTCGAGGAACCGGTACACGTCCTCGAGCATGTCGCCGAACCACTTTGTGCCCGTCAGCGAAATGGGGAAGACGCTGTGGACGAGCGCGAGCCGGTCGTCGTCCTTGCTCGCGGAGACGCGAATGTCCAGGAAGCGCACGCCGTTTTGCAGCTGCTCCGGCACGCCAACGGCCTGGCACCGCACCGACGGCAGCGCCTTGTAGCACGTGGGCGAGTTGTGCGTGCCGGGCAGCGACAGCGACGGCAGCGGCCACTCGTCGCGCAGCTCGCCCATCCAGCCGTCGAGCCGCGCCGACGAGTACACGGCGACGAGCCCTTCCCTGGGAACGTAGACGACGGTGAGGTCGTGCGGCCCATCGTCGAGCTTGCGCATCACAGCCGATCTGGACGACGGGCTCGGCACGTCCGTCTCGTACTGGTGCTCCTCGGTCCGAAACGTCAGTCGCACCACTTCCGCGCCCGACTCCGCGGCAGCCACGTCCGTCTCGGCCGTCTGGAAGGCGTCGGCGGTAAACGACACGTCGCGGCGGTCGCTGCCGACCGCGTCCTCCCTGACCCGCAGCTCCGACGAGAAGCTCTCGGTAGCGTTTAGAAAGTTGCTGACGGCGCTGCCAATGCTCGACAGCATGCCCACCGTCTTGACGCGCTCGGCGGCGAAGCGCTCGGCGGAGACGAGCTCCAGCGGGTGGATGGTCAGGTTGCGAATGGAGAGGTTCGGCATGATTGGCGGCTGATTCGATCTCACAGGCGGCGGTCTCGTTGTAGTCGAAAAGAGTGGCAAAGGGAAAGGGTATCGAGGGGGGCGGGGGCGGGGTAGTCGGAAGCTGGAGGCCGGGGTTATGCGATTATGTACTTTGCTTCCTCGAGCAGAGCCGATCTAGTGGATTGGGCCTAAATGGTCACCGTGGAAATGGAGTTGGCATCGAAGAAGAAGAGGTTAAAGGGGTCCTTTAGTCCAGCGGCTCCTGGACGTACGTGTAAGCGGGGACGACCAACGAGGCTTGAACGGAGGAGCTTTTTTTCAAAGCCGGCCCCAGGGTGGTGGGGTTGATGCTCTGTCGTGATTTTTCCGGGCTGCACTGCCCCCTTCCCGGCAAGGTGCAAGATGAACGGCGCATAAATCTTTCTTTCAATCGCGCCCTTTGCTTTCTGTCTGTCGTACCTGGGTCTATCTAGCTTTATCTCGGCCAGTCAGCGAGTGATGTGCGGCACTGGTGCACAGCTTAGGCTCCAAATTGCTTAGTGGATCGACGGATGAGCTCTTTTCTCTCCGGGCTTTACAGCTGAACATGACCGGGCTGGCGAGAGTGACCAGACCTGGTGGTCAGCTTTACACGTGTGCATTGCCGCTTCTCGTCTTTTTGTATTCCTCATCTTTGTCCTCTAGCGACAATGCAATCACAATCATTCCAAAACAGTCAGGGTTACCAATTATGGTTCATTGGTTTCCTCCGCAAGTATATAGTAGGTTTGAATACCACTATCTGCGCTGATTATTTGCTCATCTCTCCCGCCCTGCCGAATGATCCGCACATGTTCGGTCAGAGAAACGGGAAATTCAAAGATGTTGAAGTTCTTTTGTGTTCCCGTAAACGCCAAGTTCATAACGCTGTCTCTTAAGCGCCCCCATTGAAAGGGTATCCCAAATGCAAATCTTCGCAGTAATATTTTCCCAAATGCGCGAACGCGCCGCTGCCAGTCTTTGTTGAAAGACGCAATGCGGCTCGTTCCTGGTATATCGTGAGGGGGCCAACGGGCCCTTCGTTATGTAAAAAAGGATGACAAAGGAAAATTAGTATGCTTAAAAACCGCCGAGAAAGGCCCCCGCGTCCCTGCGGGGGTAAATTGTGTACCAAATTGGTTTCGTTGAGAACCGTACGCCGCCCGAAATGTTGTGCCTCATGAAAAGAACATTAAACACATCTATCTTGAAACAAGTAAAGGAAAGCTTTGTTGAATGCTTTCCCGGTCAAGCTCTTGAGAAAATTCTTAGAACTTGAGCTCCTTGGGCTGCTCCCAGGTGAAGCTCTGGTTGGTACCAAAGTGGCCATTCTTGGCAGTCTGGCGGTAAATGGGGCGGTCCAGGTTGAGCTCGCGCACAATGACACCAGGACGGAGGTCAAAGTTGTTGCGAATAATTTCGACGAGCTGCTCCGAGGTCTTGTCAGAGGTGCCGTAGGTGTCGACGTAGATGGAAAGGGGCTCGGCGACGCCAATGGCGTAGGAGAGCTGGACAAGAGCACGGCGGGCAAGGCCGGCGTTGACGAGGGACTTGGCGATCCAGCGGCCGACATAGGCAGCAGAGCGGTCGACCTTGGAGAAATCCTTGCCAGAAAAGGCACCACCACCATGAGCACCCCAGCCACCGTAGGTGTCGACAATGATCTTACGGCCAGTCAGACCGGCGTCACCCTGGGGACCGCCAATGATAAAGAGACCAGAGGGTTGGATGTGGTAGATGGTCTTGTCATCGAGGTACTGGGCGGGGATGGTGGCCTTTATGATCTTCTCGAGAATCTCCTTGCGGAGCAGCTCGGTGGTAATATCCTCAGAGTGCTGGGCAGAAATGACGACGGTGTCAACGCGAACAGGGACAACGGCACCGTTGTCGTGCTTGTACTCGACGGTGACCTGAGTCTTTGTGTCGGGGCGGAGCCAGGGGAGGGTGCCATCACGGCGGGCGGCGGACATGGCAGCGTTGAGCTTATGGGCGAGCTGGAGGGTGAGGGGGAAGAGCTCGGGGGTCTCGTCGGTGGCATAGCCAAACATGATACCCTGGTCACCAGCACCGAGGCGCTCGAGGGCCTCCTCGTAGTGGAGACCCTGAGCGATGTCGGGGGACTGCTGCTCGATGGCGACGAGCAAGTTAAGGGTCTTGTAGTCAAAGCCCTTGGAGGAGTCGTCGTAGCCAATGTCCTTGACGGCGTCACGGACGACCTTCTGGTAGTCAATCTTAGCTTTGGTGGTAATTTCACCAAAGATCATGACCATGCCGGTCTTGGTGGCAGTCTCGCAAGCAACCTTGGAGAGGGGATCCTCGGCCAAGCAAGCGTCGAGGACAGCATCGGAAATCTGATCGGCAATCTTGTCGGGGTGACCCTCACCGACGGACTCGGACTACGGAAAGTGAATTAGCCACGCTGCAGGAGCGGAAAATGAAGGAGGGGTAACGCAGCAGGGACCGCATTGAGCGACATACAGTGAACAGGAAGTTGCCCTGGTTGTGGTGGGCACCGTTGGTACCGTTGGTGACAGGCATTGTGAAGGATTTGAGAGGGTGGGAAAAGGAAGAGGAGGGAGGATAAGTTCAGAGAGATTCGCGGGAGGTTGATGAGCGAGATAGCTAGTAGCAGAGAAAGTCTCGGGATTGCAAAGTCGTCGATGAAGACGGCACCGAAAGACTGTTGTACGAAGAGCTCGTTAGCACAAAGGCTCTCGTGAGAGATGGTAATATGAGGATGTATACAAACCTCGTAAGAAATGCTAAGGATGAGAGGGAAGAGGTTGAAGAGGAAAAAAAAACTGAGTGAGGGAAGAGGGCTAAGAAAAAGGCGGAGGGGAGAAATTGCACCAGCGGGCAACCCAGCAGAAAAGGCTGGTCGGTACCTCGCGGCAGCCAAAAAAAAAAAATTCGGCCGGCTTAAGACCCGCGGGACAAAGTATCGAGGCGGGCCCATGGAGGGGTAGATGGAAGTGTTTTTGTTGCGGCGGTACATGAATCCGTTAGCAGCCAAGGTGTGAGATGGAGTACTCTGCTAGCGCCGAAGAGGGGCAGTGCCGACTGGGGACTAGACCCAAGCTACCCGCGAAAACGGCTAGGGATTGCTGGTCTCGGGACAAGACAATAAAATACCTGGGTACCTACCTGCAAGCTGCAGGACTACAGAAAGAAATTGGTATAGCATTCAATAAATTACTGTGATGACAGTCCCAATCTGGGCATGTCGACGCTGGGGTGGATGTCGCAGCAGTTGTGGGGGATATTGCGCCATCGGAGGAAAATGTCGAGAACAGGCTCACCCCTCTCAGGGCCAGGGGCCAGCAAGTTGAGAGAGCTTTGTTGAGCTGTCCCTGGACTGCGCAGGAAGCTTCACCAACATGGCCTACGCTAGCAACTCATCACCCTTATGCCACTCATGCGTTGCGTGACGCCGGGAAACCATGACTGCATCGCCGTCGCCAGTCCCAGTGGTGCCCGCGACAACGTGGTGCGGGTCAGCCCCCGAGCTGCATGCCTGCACCACTCTTAGTTAGTGGTACCAGTGCGATTGTTGCCCAGCGCCTATCTAATTAGTTAGTTAGAGAGGGATGATGCCATTGGGGAGAGCAGGCCTCGGATTGTCGGCGGCATCGGAGTAAAGAATGGCTGTGTAAAATTGCCAAGTACTTCGTACGCAGCATTATTTTCAGGTGACAACACAGCTGACAGCCTTTGCTGACCTCTTTGACAGCATCAGCACAAGCCAGGTGTGTGTATCTGCCATTCTGCTTACAGGGGGGAGGGGGTTACACTGTGCTGTGCTTTCAGCCAGCCTGCTGTCAACTTGAGCAACGGCCCACCAGCCCGCTGCCGGAAGAGACTCCACTTTGCCGACGTGAAATCTTTTGGCATTGCAACAGCTTCCAGATCTGTACCAATCCCAGCATCGCGACCAACCAGCGAAGACTGCGCATTGCCGGCGTCGCAAACAACTGGAATCTCCTGCTAATCACCACACAAGCTGCATCGCCACCATGAGTAAATTCGGCACCATGGTCATGGGCCCGGCCGGTGCAGGCAAGGTACGCAATCCACCCCGCCCGCCTCGTCGTCGTGTTTTGCAAGACAACTGCTTATTGACGACGGCGCACCACCGGGCGCAACGCCAAAACATGCCTTGCTTGTGACGTGCGATCCAGCAACAATTCTAATCTGCGCTCGTAGTCTACCTTTTGCGCCGCCCTCATCACCCATCTCCAGCTCAACCGCCGGTCCGCCTTTTACGTCAACCTCGACCCCGCCGCCGAGACGTTTGAGCATACGCCCGACCTCGACATCAAGGAGCTCATCTCGCTCCGCGACGCCATGGAGGAGGTCGGGCTCGGCCCCAACGGCGGCCTCATCTACTGCTTCGAGTTTCTCATGGAGAACCTCGACTGGCTGACCGAGGCCCTCGACGCGCTCACCGAGGACTACCTCATCATCTTTGACATGCCCGGCCAGATTGAGCTCTACACCCACATCCCCATCCTGCCGACCCTCATGAAGTTTCTCTCCCAGCCCGGCGCCCTCGACATCCGCATGGCCGCCGTCTACCTCCTCGAGGCGACGTTTGTCGTCGACCGCGCCAAGTTCTTTGCCGGCACCCTCAGCGCCATGTCCGCCATGCTCATGCTCGAGGTCCCCCACATCAACGTCCTCTCCAAGATGGACCTCATCAAGGGCCAGGTCAAGAAGCGCGACCTGAAGAATTTTTTGACGCCCGACGTTGCGCTGCTCGACGATGACCCGCTCGAGCGCGGCCGTCTGGCGGGCGAGGGCGCCGACGAGGCGCGCGACGACGAGTCCAGGGCGCCTGATGACCGCGAGCAAGTCATGAAGGGCGCGAGCTTCCGTCGGCTGAACCGCGCAGTGGCGGGGCTCATTGAGAGCTTCAGCATGGTGAATTACCTCAAGCTCGACGTCACCGACGAGGACAGCGTCGGTGATATTCTCAGCTTCATCGACGACTGCATCCAATTCCACGAGGCGCAGGATCCCAAGGACCCTAATGAGGATGTTGACGCGGACGAGGACGAGCAAGACGATGATTAGCTTGTAGGCTGAAGCACAATGTAAGGACGGACATGAAGAAGAAGAAGAAGAAGAAGAAGAAGAAGAAGAAGAAGAAGAAGAAGAAAAAGTGATTCATCATTAGCATAGCGTCGGAGTTGTTTTGTATTTGAAAATACCAAGGACGGCTTGCAGCCGTATATAGACCGATATAACACCAACAAATCAAGAATCCAGAAAACCGTCAAAGCACACTGACACAGAGACAGAATATTCCTAAGGGTGGTCC
>NW_007930837.1:946548-973209 GCF_000280675.1 Beauveria bassiana ARSEF 2860 | reverse complement strand
CCTCCTCCTCCTCCTCCTCCTCCTCCCTTCTCTTGCCCTCACCGACGCTCCCCTCTGCCCATATTCTGCTGCTCCTCGTACCTCCTATACTCTCTCCACCAAATCTCCTTTACCAGCGCCGCGTAGCCGCTCGCGCGGCCCCCCAGCACAACCACGTCCCGCACGCTCGCCTGCAAGCCGCGCGACCACACCCACGCCGCCAGCGCCGCCAGTGCCGCCCACAGCACTGCCCGCAGCGCCAGCCGCGCCCACCACATCAGCACCCTCCGGATCCAGTTCATCACCAGCACCGCCGCCGCCAGAATCGCCAGCGGCACCAGCACACCGCCCAGCTCCGACGCGTGCGTCCACGCCAGCGCCCGCTCCGCCAGCGGCGCCACGTACGGGTACGCCGCGCCCGCGCCCGACAGCGCAGAGGCTCGCGCCGCGGAAAAGTAGACTTGCAGCGGCGCGTCGGCGCGCAGCACGTGGTGGTGCACGAGCGCCGCCTTGTCGGCCGGCAGCAGCGAGGTGACGAGGTGCGAGAGCGTCGCTGTTATGTCCATGTCTTGTCCCTTTGTTGGGGGTGGGTTTGTTGTTGTTGTTTCGTCTCAAGTCGGTAAGAGGTAAGAAGAGTCGAAAGGGTTCGTTTTATCGCGTAGCTTCGTTGCGCGCAATGAGAGGATTCTCGCCAGCGTAGTGTTGTGTCGCAGGTTTTGTGATTCTCTTTGCAGAGAAAAAGACTAGGGATACACCGTGCGTCAAAAGGGTTGAGTGAAGCACGCCCGTCTTTTGAAAACGCGAGGACTGTGTCAAAGAATCAAGTAACGCGACGCGAAACAATCGTCGGGGTCACTTTCTTGATTATGTATTATTGGTCTGCTTCTTTGACAGAGGGCAAGTTCACGTCAAGAGGCGGCACCAAAAAAACGTGTCGTTTGAACCCAGCTGAACGCGGCCGCGGAGCGTGCAGGACCCACACACCGCCTTGCCCGCTTGATGGCTTCTGAGAGGCGCCGCGACGAAGCAATCAAGCCCGTACGTACCCAGCGGCCGTGTCGGTGACTGGTGACTGCACACGTCGTGTTACAGAAAAGACAAGAAAAAACTTATGCTGTCTAGATCATTCCTATACTAGAGTTTCTAATTCTTCTCCAACGTATCTAAGACGTGAATTACTGTCTACTGCTGCTACGAGCGCTTGGACACATTTGGCATGTGATGGCCTTTCATAGCCATGACACAAGCAATCACGTCATGAGCGTACCTTGCGTGGTGAAATACACGCGATTCAAGGAAATACAAGCTCATTACTATTTTTTCTAAAAAGAAAACTAATGAGTGGTCTTCTGTCCAAAGAATGACCACCATCCCGCTGTTGTTCCCCATATAATAAATACAACAAGATGCCAGTAACGTCGCTGTGTCGCGACCAGTGTACAAGAGAAGAAAATGAGTGAATGGGAATCAAGTGGATGATGAAAGAACAAAGTAGACCGGATGTTGAAATATACAAGCCATTCCGCAACTCCGTATAATAGTAGCAATCAGTGTCGTTTCGGGCATTAATTAATGTAACCCAGGCAACCCCAACTTTTCGTTTTTCCCTGCGCCGTTTTGTCGTGTCGCAAATTTTTGTAGTTTAGAAAGAGTCTGGGGCGCCGTCGAGAATTTGTCGGGCAGCTTCCAGTCTCCGTCGATATGTATCGTGCATTTTGAAGCCCGAAGGCGTCGTGTCGCGTAATCCCATGGCACACTTCTGGATGCTCGCCAACAATAGATCAATGGATGCTTGATCCTCGCCAGTCAAAGGCTGCATCGTGGGCGACGGCGGTGCGACAGCATGGGACCCATTGACAGTCCCGCCGTTCGTGGAGCCAGAGTACCCATGAGCAAGTCCACGGGTAGAGCCATTGGCAGAGCCGACAGAGCCGACAGAACCGCTAGATGGGCCACTAACAGAATCGGCAACTGATCCATTCGCAGATCCATTGAAGGAACCATTCGCGGAGCCAGCACTTGACAAATTCGACATCGTAGCCAATACATGTTCATTCATGCTGCTTCGTCGACTCTGTGGGGGACTGCGCATGCCGTGGATCATATTCTCCGGAGAATCCCTCGGAGTCGTGTTGCCGCTCAGCCGTGACTTGTTAATAAGAGGAAAGCTTCGATTTGTACCGATAGATTCAAAAGAAGATACCGATGGACGGTGCAGGCCGAGCCGTTGAGAATAACAAACAGCAGCGGGTGCCATGGTGGCCGGTCGATATTGAAATGCATTGCGATGGCTGTGTTGCTCCTTTGAGGAACGTGAATCTTCGCTGCTGCTACGCTTATTCGTTTGACTACGCAGTTGGCCGATGCCAATGATCGGAGACTCGTAGCCATCTTCTAGCGTGTCGACGGTAGAAGCGCGGCTGTCGGCACCTTCTCGTGCCGTTGCGAAGCTATCGACGGACGTCATAGTATCCAGACTAGGTCGTCGAGGGCGCCCGAAAGCCGTCGTGGGGGCAGCCCTTGTCGTCTCCACAGAGTCCTCTGAGCATTCGCTGCCAGAATCGTCACTGGGGTTGCGATAGCTCTGTCTGCTAACATGGCCCATGGCCGAGTGTAGGAAAAAGTGTTCGTAGTCGAATGCGTCTTCTCTATCTTCGTGAGACACGGGATGCTGATAGGCCTCGTGGTATAGAGAGTCGCCACTTTCGCTAGCAGTGTCGGCGGCCAAGTCCTCAACGGCCCTTTCTTCAGCAGGTTCCATGGTAGAGTCCTCGGCCGATTCTTCAGCATCTCCATTTTCGGTATGGAGGTCATCATTGTCATCTGCGTAACCAGACTGTTCAAGCTTGTCAAACTTTTGTTTGGCCGCCGCCGCTTTGGTCTTAGGCGGAGTATTCTCATCCTGCAAATATGCTTGATGGAGGTTTTGCATAGGGCTGGATCGCGCGACAACGAGATCGCGATCCGCCCTCTTCCCCGGCGGTGTGCTCTGTTCATCTGGCGCAGGTGGTGACTTGTCGTCTTCCTTGGCGAATTCGGGACGAAACGGGCTGCCAAGAGATGGCGACTCCGGACCTTGGGCCTGCGCTGCTTGGTAATCCGAGTCTTGAACATCGACTCTGGCGTTGGTGAAGAGACTCGGCGAGCGCAAGCTCTGCAGACTCCTTCGTTTCATACTGTCGGCGGCAGCCTGCTCCCTCAGACTATAGATTTTGCCTTTGAGGCCATTCATCTGGTCCTGGATTCCACGCATTTGAGCTGCCGAAGCAGAGCGCACTATGCCTCCGTCGCCGTAGCCATTGAATGTCGGGCTGGCATATCTGGCCACTTGCGTGCTGTCTGAGCTGTCTTCATCCTGCGCGCCGTCATCTTCGCGGAGCGGCTCGAGTGCAAGGTCGAGCGGATGTTGAGAGATGCCATGGTTTGCGCGGGTGATAGCGTCAGCGCTGCGCGATAGCGGAAGAGGTCGGCGATATCCTCCAGCCGCACCGAGGGCACTGGCAGATCTGGGAGGCATGGCATTTTGATCCGGGGTGGCGATGTTGTTGTCGCTAATGTTGCGTGCATGCACCGGCACTCTAAATGCCGGCGAATTGGGCGTCCGGATCGGAGAGGGCGTGGAACCATCGGAAACTGAGGAGTAGCTGAGAGTTCGCGCTCTAGATAAATTGCCTTCCATTGTCTATTGGCTCTCATTAGTATGCGGCTAATACTATGCATGGCATTGGGGCCAGCTTACCGTCAACCTGCGCTTGGCATTGGCGAGGATCTGCTCGGCTCTTCGGCTGATGGAAGATGTCGAGTATCTGTCTTTGTTAAGTGACAGGCCAGATTTGCGCGCCAGTGCATCGCGCGGCAGCGTGTGCTCATCGAGGTAGGAAGAAGCGACGCTGTCCTCGTCATCGCCTTGAAAATTACTATCGCCGACGCTGATGGTGTCGTCGAAATCGGCAAAGGCGACATCGTGATGGGTCGAGATGGTATGCACCGAGTCAATTGACGAGCGATTGTCTTGGGCATTGGCGTCTGGTGCGCGACGGAGTGTCTGTTTGCGGGCAGCATTTGCCGGTGGAGAAGTCCTGGGGGTGAGGTTGTCGTCGGAGTGGTTGGAGCGACGGGAACGGTTGGAGCGGGCGGAGAGCTGGCGCGTCGGGCCGCCGACGTTGCTCTCGACCTCGGTGACTTCGCCAATGTCAGAGAGCATGGTGCCGTTGCCGTAGATGATGGGGGTGTTGAGAGGATAGACGGCCGACGAGTCGACGGCCTCCGGAAAGTCAAACATCAGATCAGCGTCGAGCGGCATGCTGCCCCAGCCGACGGATGGATGTTGCAGGCTTGAATATTGCGACTCGTCGTAGTCGGGCAGGATCATGTCGGGGTTGGTCAAAGTAGGCGAGGAGGCCTGGGGCCGCAAGGGCGGGATGCTTCCATTAGAGTCTTGCCTTGCATGACGACGTGCAGGCGCACCAGTGGGCGTCGTGGCCATTGTGGACTCGGCAGCGGCAGCGGCAGCGGCAGGACGGCGGCGGCGACGGCGGACACAGGCGACAAGCACGGCAATGCTGAGAGTCGGCTCAGAGCCTCGGACAGCAAGATGATAGCCCAATGAGTATGCGCGACACTTGTATGCTTCGAGTACGGAGGTGATGCTGGGGCCCGGATGATGAGTTTTCTTTGTATCCGTGGCTCGCGGGAAAACAAGGTAGCGTGTTTGCTGCGGTGGGCTAGTGTGAGCGAACGAGAGACAGCGTGGTTGAGGCTCGCTCGTCCAACTCTACCTGGTAGTAGAGGGGGCGGACACAGACGCAAACTCAGATTTGACTCGTGCCCCCGTGCGCAAGAGGTCAGTTGCACCACACCATCGGTCATGAGCGAAGAGCGAACAAGACAGTGGCACAAGAAACGGCTGAGCAGAGCCAGCCGCGGATGCCGTGGTGGCAGAGGAATGATGGTATATCCGTATCGCAGCCCAGGGGGCGGATGAGGTGGTTCAACGGGAGCCAGGCTGTTCCCAGCGAGTCCTCTGCAGTGGCGCCCAGCACCCCGGTCCAAGCCAGTGACGTGTGATTGGGCGGAAAATCGACCCAGTCCTAGTATTGAGCTATAAAAGTAATACTTATTTAAAGTGGCAAATGCATTCTTGGGATGAAAAGCGTTGGCGTCGCGATGCAAGTCTGGGGGGAACCGAGATGGTTTCGTGTGTACCTACCTCAGGTACCTAGGTACCTTCGAGAGCACCATGAGAGGAGGGTGTTGGATCTTCGCGAAGTGAGCAGCGGCCCATTCAGGGGGCAATCACTGCCAATCCAGCACGAACGCCTTTTTGCGCTGCGCTGCGCACTCGGGACTAGGTATTTACCAAGTACATAATACCAGTCAACACTCTCGTTATTTTCTGCAGACCATTACGGTAATTATTGACACGTATTAATTCAGGTGAGCAGGGATCCTGGACAACTCATTAGCAGGGGACGCTGGGCGGCAGGGGAACGCGAGGCTTGAGTGGCCAGGGCTGGGTCAACGAGTACCGGATACTTCTGTCACGCCTCAGTCCTCATCAGGTTGGTACTTGTGATTGCACGCGGTCGCACCCTAACCCACAGGTAAACTGTCCTCCACACTTCGTTCCTCGATCAATAAACATCAAGTACTCGCAACTTTTTAACCCCATCCCGAGCATTTAATAAGCATTGATCTGACCTGTGAATCGCAGCAGCAAGTCGCTGCTCGGCGCAGTCAGCTTCAGATCGTGATTCGCTTTTCCTCTTTTTTTCTTTTTTCGTTATATTGTACCATTAATGCAAGTATGCCCAATCCAGTACACCCTCCCTGGCGCAACAGACGACTGCATGTACCGTTATTCAAAATTCTGCATCTGACCCCAACACAGACTGAACCGTGGCCACAATTGCCGTGAATGTATCTTGTACAACCTACAACCTGCCCTTGTTCATTCGTCCCTTATACCGAATCAGTTCAGATACGTCGCTTCGTATCTTGCCACGCCACCTACATCCCGAATCTGCAGCGAGTTTCAAACTCGGACGCCACATCGCTATCCGATGTGTTTCGCGGTACACCCATGTTCCGCACATGGGGAGAGAAAAATTGCCACATACTTAAGCGAATGAAACTTTGATTCGCGTTGCCTACGCAATCACAGTGTCAAGTGAGCTGCCGTACTTTAGTTTTGCCCTTCTCGGCACAGAATAAACGCAATTCCAACAGGTATCAAAATGTAGTTGCGGGCAACAGTGAATTGTGCTGCCCTGTCTAATATATGCTCTAATTTTTTTTTTTGCTACTCGCTCTACTCCGTTCGCATTCCCCATTATGCAATGATGGTCATAGACCTCATCATCCCCGAGAACTCAGTTTTCCATCACCATCAAGGTATCCTGATTTAATCATCCATAAAGGCGTCGTGTCTGGCCTGCACCAGGCCCTCGTCAGAGTTCTTGGGAGGACGGTTGGCGATGAGACGCTGCGATAGACTGTTAGCTACTCAATTTCCAACAATTCCGAATAGCAATCTACTCACGACGAGGTTGCGCAGCAAAATCGCAATCGTCACCTTGCCGACCGACGGCACGTAAATGGACGCCTTTTCCTTGACGGCCGGGCCGTCAAAGTTCTTGTACGACGAAAAGTTGATGCACACGGCGCCCTCGCGGAGCAGCTCCGTCGGCACCTTGAACGACTCGACGGGCACGCCGCCAATGACCACGTCACTTAGCGGCAGGCACTGCGCGAGGCCCCAGCCCTCCTTGTCCTCGACGCGGTGGCGCGGGTTCTTGATGCCCTGCCCGCGCGTGAAGAGCTGCACGCCGGTCACGTCGACCGAGTAGACGGTTGCGCCGTCATTGGCCAGCAGCGCGGCCAGCGGCCGCCCGTTGACCTCGCTGCGGTTGATGACGGTGATGGTCTTGCCAAACAGTCGGTTGCCGGTCGCCAGGATCGGGTTGTAGATTTGCAGGTACTCGAGGATCTTTACCACGGCGAGTGGCGTGCACGGCAGAATCGACTTTTTCGTATTGGCCGGCGCGTCGATGAAGCGCACGTTGTGGTACATGTTTTGCAGATGCTTGTGGCGCAGACCCTCGACGTCCTTGCCGAGATCGACCGTCTCCTGCACGTACTTGTCGTGCGTCGGGTTCTGCTGAAAGATGGGGTAGTAGACAATGATGCCGTCGACGTCGTCCTCATCGTTGGCCTTGATGATCTCCTCCTCGAGAAGATCCTTGTCGACGGTGCGCAGGTCAAAGGCAAAGTCACTTCAAGGAGAAAACAAATATGTCAGAATACTGCCAAGCAGTGCAAGTCAATCGGCCATTGTGACTCACTTTTCTTCGCAAGTCTTCTTGGACCATTCGGCGTACTTGATGGCGGCTGGGTCATCATTGGCGAGGAAAGCCGCGAGCGTAGGCTTGCGGTTGCTGTCGCCGAGCACCTTGGCAAGCGTGTCCTTGACCTCTTGCAGGTAACCCTTGGAGATTGTCTCGGCGGTAATGACCCTGCAGGTCTTGGGTGTCGTCTGGGCAGCCATCCTGAACGTTTTCGTTGTCGCTTCGTGATAGTTCGTATATAATTCTGGAAAGGCAAATCTACCTATGCCGAGGTGCGATCCGTCAATTCCAATAGCAGAGCAAACTATAGAAAAAAGCGCCAAAAAAAAAGGCCAAAGTCGCGAAGAATCGTGCTTCCTCCTAGCAGATGGAGGGGCAGCATCACCAAGTTGCGCAATAAAAAAAATTGAGCCGCTTTCAGAGTTGCCAGGGGACGGCTTGCCCCTCCTACCACTTTCGGCCTAGCCTCAACGCGGCCATCATGTACACACCGTGACACCCATACTTAGGTAAGGCCCCCTGCAGGGCTGCGTAGGACATGCGAGTAATTAGGGAAATAGAAAGGGGGGAGGCAGATTGCCTCATCATTTTGGCATGATATATAAGCAAAGCCTCCAAATTTTACAATGCATTAAGTAGGTAGACTGCGACGGGCTGTCGCGGGTGCTGTCCGTTTTGAGCACCTGTAGTACCCACTGGATCTGCCATGCCTTGATGCTAATAAGCCCACTACCGGCCCCGACCAGCCGTTCGTTGCCTCGGGGTGCCGAATCGGAGGGCAGCAATTACAAAAGTGTGAAGTTGTGGTCGCATCGCTCGTCAGACCATTATTCCAACAGTATTGCAAAATTTTGCAAGAAATCAAACGATTACGACTGCGCACCGATTTATTCGCTCGCCCATGTGACGTAGCTGGAAGCGAGACTTTGGCTGCTTCTTGCGCCTCATGTGGTGACTATTTTTACCAGTTCGACATGTGGCGGTTCCGACAACTTCGTGATAAGCCGAAAACTCTGAGCCATCCAAATCAAACGAGTCTGTTGAACACGGCATGTCAGTGGTCGATGCAGCGTCATGCCCATATCTAAAGGCGCATTCTGTTATCAAAAGCTCGACCACATGCTCATCAGTCTCGGTTGTCGTTGCCATCGCAAGCATGTGGCCCTGACCGGCCACGCTGCTCTCCCGTCTAGAGCGCTCCGCGGAGATGACATTTCAGAGATAGAAAACAGAGCTTCGACTGATCGGCTCAGCTCTGCCTTTATACCTCCTCGCCGACCCCTTATCATCCCTAGTGGCGTTTGCCGTCGAGGTGGTGGGCCCAAACGTTGATAAGCCGGCGGTGCTATCAACAACGGCCGTGCCGTCCGTCTCAGGCGCGACACTAACAAGATCTTTATCGCGGCCTGGGGTTTGGTCCAATGAGACGGGCTGTATTTCGTCTGGAGCAGGTCCGGGGTCAGAGAGGCTCTGCTGCTCGTTCTCCTGGGAAGGAGCAGCTGTGAGCTAAGCCGAGACTTGCCCTGAATGGCAGGCGGACCAGTCCGTTTAGTGACGAGATGGCTGCCATGTGAGCAGTCTTCTTTCTGGACAGTAATCGGTTGACCAGTATTGACGATACGAACAAGCCATTACTGAAGCCTTTGGACAATGACCGGGCCTCGAGGTCATGGAGACTCTGGAACAAGCACCACATTCAGCACAGCAAATCCACCCCAGAGTTTGTCTGAACTAGGCGGCACAACTTCCCCATGCTTCTTTGATAAGGAGTTTAGGCCGTTCTCATACGTGCATCGCAGATACCTGTCTGAAACCCCGATAGCAAGGCTTCGGCCAGACCCCGGCTGCCCAACAGCCCAGACCAGATAACAGCCATCTCGGCTGCGCCATCTAGCAACCGATAGACTAGCCTCGACAACGCTCCCTACTCGTCTACAGCGTGCTTTTACTATCGATCCTTGGCGCCATGCGGAATGGTTCGGGGGCTGCAAGCGATGCAGTCAACTGTTTGTTATCAGACACCCCTTCCCAGTCCGTGTATCGAGTATAATACAAGACGAGAACTCGCCAATTGTGTTTTCCACTCATGTCTCTGCAACCCAGAATCAAGCTTGTGTTATAGCAAATTATAGCAGATCATAGCAAATTACCTTTTGTATTTTTGCAATGCCTCGATTCAGATTCTCGGCCCTCTGGGCCGCGCCCGAGGTGTGTCCCGTGAGCAAAAAGGCACGCAGCATCCCCGTACTCAACCCCTTCGACATGTACGGACGCGTCTTTTTCTTTTCCTGGATGGGTTTCATGCTCGCCTTCTGGGCCTGGTACGTTCAAAACTGGCCCTTTTCCCTCCTCCGACATCTCGGGAAACGTCTCTCCCTCTAACATACCACCCTCCTCTCGTAGGTATACGTTCCCGCCGCTTCTGACCGTCACAATCAAAAAGGACCTGCACCTGACCGATGCGCAAGTCGCCAACTCCAACATCATCTCCCTAGTCGCCACCCTCCTCCTCCGGTTCGCCACCGGCCCACTGTGTGACCAGTTCGGCGCGCGCCGCGTCTTCCTCGGCCTGCTCCTCGCCGGGTGCCTCCCCGTCGGGCTCGCCCCGCTCGTCCGCACCGCCTCGGGCCTCTACGCCGCGCGCTTCTTCCTCGGCGTGCTTGGCGCCACCTTTGTCCCCTGCCAGGTCTGGTGCACCGGCTTCTTCGACAAGAACGTCGTCGGCAGCGCAAACGCCCTCGCCGGCGGCTGGGGCAACGCCGGCGGCGGCATCACCTACTTCATCATGCCGGCCGTCTTTGACTCGCTCGTCTCGCGGCAGGGCTTGAGCCCGTCGACGGCCTGGCGCGTCACGTTTGTGGTTCCGCTGGTCTGTCTGATGGCGTGCGCGCTGGGCATGGCGCTGCTGTGTCCGGACGCGCCCCTCGGGAGGTGGAGCGAACGCGACGAGCGCATCCGCGAGAACCTACGCGCGCTGCAGATGCGCGAGGGTAGCACCGATACGGGCCTTGAGACACCGAAAACCGAGACGTACGCATCGTCGGATGAGGAAAAAGCCGGCGCAAAGATGCCGGCCGACGCCGGAGCGGGCCTCTCGCATCAGCAGGCCCTCGACATTGCGCAGGGCGAAGTCGTCATGAAGCCACTCCTCAGGGACTCGTTGGCCATTCTCCTCTCTCCACAGACCATTTTCCACGTCGTCACATACGCATGTTCCTTTGGCGGCGAGCTCGCCATCAACTCGGTCCTCTCCTCCTACTACAAGCACAATTACCCGCACCTCACCCAAACGACGGCCAGCAACTGCGCCGCCATCTTTGGCTTCCTGAACGTCATCACGCGGCCTCTCGGGGGCGTCGTCGCCGACGTGCTCTACCGGCGGGGCGGCCGCAATCTGTGGCTCAAAAAGGCCTGGATCACGGCCTGCGGCCTGCTCGGCGGCGGGCTGCTCATAGTCATCGGCCGCGTGAACCCCTCCGAGGGGAGCGGCATGCCGCTCGGCGCGCTCGTTGGCCTCGTTACCGTCATGGCCATCTTCGTCGAGGCCGGCAACGGCGCCAACTTTGCGCTCGTGCCGCACGTCCACCCGGCGGCCAACGGCGTCGTCTCGGGCGTCACCGGCGCGGGCGGCAACCTCGGCGGCGTCATCTTTGCCATTGTGTTTCGGTTCATGGACCACGGAAAGGGCTACGCCAAGGCGCTCTGGGTGATTGGCGTCATGCACATTGCGCTCAATCTAGCGGTGTGCTGGATCGCGCCGCTGCCCAAGGGGCAGGTAGGAGGACGTTGAGCGGGTGTTGGTGCTATTCGGTAATGAGAATCATGAAAAGTAATAATTGAGCCTGAATTTGAAGAATAAAATATCTTTTTGCATCCTGTTGAAGTTTGCCTGCGGCAGATCATGAATCTATGCTGAAGATGAGAGAGGTCCGCGTAGATGATGCCTCCATCGCCAAGTATCTGTAGCTGGCGCGGCAAGTACATACTACCATGATGATGCTTCCGAGTAGCCGTAGCTCGCGCAGGCAAGTGCATGATATCATCATGTCGCGGCTGTTTCAAGGTTCTGCCGTTTTCGAAAGACTCGAATTCCAACGAGGCCACGCTCCATCTGACCACTGGGTAGTGCGGCGGCAATCCCAGGCACCCAGAATACTGACATTCCAGACTTTGTAAACAATGCTCCCTTGCTTGCCTCCGCTTACGTCATATGAGCCAATTCCCGCAGTTCGGCCTTCTGAGAAACTCTGTCGCTGTTTATCTGGGGGGGATGAATTCTTTCTTTTTTTTCGTTTGACTAGAGAGCCTACTTGCGAAGTGGCACGCATTTAGTACTGCACCACGTGCAGACGCGCCAATAATAATCGATTATCGCCAATCTGTTGGTCCGGGCTGGTGAATCCATGTCTCACATTCCAGCGTGATTGCCGAAGATTGACTCAAACGCGCTTGGCATGAAGAAAGCGGTATCGGGAACTCGGAACAGCTGTCAATAAATAGTAGGGTGGGGGCATGCATGTGCTCTGGTCATTGTAGATGGTCCGTCGTATGCACGTATTTAAGAATTATCACGAACAGAAAAAATAGCAATGGAAGAAATGTACAATTACATTAAGTTGTGGCGTAAATTAAGTCGACATGAAATCTGTCTCGAGGTGAGACGACGCGGCATTCATGGACAGCAACGTCGCGACACGGGACGAGCTGCCGGCTGCGAGTTCTACCCAGCTCTTACTACCTTTTCCTCAATATTATTGTATTTTCAAGACCAAAAGATTGATTAGATGCCGTATGTGCAGGGTAAAGCCAGAGGTGGAATCATTTGGCAAAAAAAAAAAAAGGAGAAGAAAGCAAGACTGGCCAAGGCAAGAAGCCCATGCCCTCTATGTACCGAAGCAAGATGACGCAAACTCAAGATGAAGAAGAACAGACATCACATTATAGTCATGACAAGATGAGTCTAGTCCCCTTTACAGGGTAAGCAGAGCGGCGACGATACCACCAATAACGGCAATGGAGCCGTAAGCGTGAGCGGCACCGCTGGAGGGCCGGGTGGCAGGGGTAGTCGTAGAGATGCTGCCAGTGTTGGAGCCGAGGGTGGAAGTGTGGGTGGAGTTGGCGCTGGTGGTGTTGGCGCGAGCAGTCGAGGTGGTGAAGCTCGAGGTGATGAAGCTCGAGGTGGTGGTGTTTGCGACCTCGGTGGTAGAGCTGGTAATGCTGCTGGTGCTGCTGGCGCTGCTGGTAATGGTGGTAGAGCTGTCAGAGCTGGTAGAAGGGCTGGCAGAAGAGCTGGTGCTGGCGGAGCTGAGAGTGACGGTCTTGACGCCCTGGGACGAGGTCTGGGTGACAGTGGAGGAGCCGGCGCTGTCGCCCTTCTTGATGTGGAAGGGCTTGGAGTACTGAACAACATTGTCGTCCTTCTCCCAGACGAAGCGGAGGCCGTAGGTGGCGTCATCGCCGAGGGAGGCGTCGACGTTCCAGGTGTACTCCTTGTCCTTGTTGTCGATGGCTGGGGATGCAAGTTAGCGACGCACATGGTGTGGATGATGGCAACTGTCTGGGGAAGGCGTACTAGCAAGTCTCTCAGACTTGACAGTCAGAGTGTTGGGATCATTGCCGCCGAGGAGCTGGATGTAGACGGGGCCCTCGGTGTAGGGAGCAGGGTTATCCCACTTGACAACGTAGGGCTTGCCGGCAGTAAGCTGCTCGTCCTTGTTTGGGGTGTCGATTCTGTCAAAGCCCTCGGTGGCATCGACGCCGACGGCGACGGCAGAGGCGGCAAAAGCCAGGACGGTGGCAATGGTGAAGCGCATCTTGAGTGAGTAATCAGGTCAGGTAGGGTGGGAGGGTTGGAATGAGCGAGGTTGTGAGAATTGAGTGTCGAACGGTTTTATAAAGAGTGACTGTGGTTGGAAGAACCGTGGTATGTAAACCGAGACCTAGGGCAGAATGAGTGAGCGTGTGGGAGGGTGAAAGAAGAAAAGAAGAAAGATGTAAGAAAGGCGGCGACAAGAAGGGAATGGTATTAAAAACCAAAAAGCGAGCCACGCAGGCAGGCAGGCTGCCGGCCGGGGGCTGGTTGAGTAATGGGGGTGGTAAGATGCCTGCTAGCGGGGCGCCAACAGCTGCAGGCTGGCAGGTGAGCAACACCTGGCAGTTCATGGCGACGAGCCCCAGAGAGCAAGAGGATGCATTCCACGATCCGTGGCATGAAAGCCATTTACCTATTAGAGGGGAGCCCTTGGAGCCATTGGATAATGGAGCCGGGCAAGTGCCCACTCTTTCTGCAGAGCTGCAGAAAATCAAAAGAGCCCCGCCAGATCCACCTGATGCAGGGATCACGGACAGCCCAACGGCTGAGATAAAGTTGACATGTCAGTCGCAGGAAAAAAAGCGACGACGATGAACTGGTGCTCGTCAGTGGCATTCCCACGATCAATGTTTGAAAGGTTTCAAATCAGGATGAGCTAGTTGACTTTGTCCGTCTTTTTTTTTTTTTGTCCCCCAACCGTTTATTAATTTGTTAGTCTACGCTAATGTTCGGGAGGTGAGGGGCTCTCGCCCCGTGGCGCTGCAGGTACAAATGACCCTTTAGTGGTCAGCCGAAGTGCCTTCACCAGCCGTGGCGTTTAAAGCGGAGACTGTCCGAGCAAAACCATCCAATCATGCTTTCTGGCATCTGTCAACACCGTCAACAATGCCCCTTTGACCAGGGAGGGGGTTGGCACCAAAAAAAGGATGAGTGCTAATAAATAAAAAAGGCAGCAAGACGCCTTTTCCTTCTCATGGAGTCATGGCCATCGTGGGTGGAGAGGTATCAACTAGCCTCGTCCTCGGAGCGCTTCAATTGACTCGATTGGGGTGTACTAAATAACAGGCTGCGCACAGGTATGAGCAAAGCAAAGTGAGCGCCATGGTTGCATTGTTTGCAGCGGCAAGGCTGAAGAGGTGATTTTTGTCTGGCCAAGTCCAGCAAGTCATGACGGCAGTTGCATAAAATGATTCATCCCGCAAGTCGCCGGCTTCTGCCCTGTAAAACTTGCGCGTTTCAGACAGCGAACCATTGGCTGCCTGATCTCCTCATTTATTAGCCAATATGAATTTTTTCAACAACGTTGTGGTCTTTCGAGCCACTCCGAATACTATTGTGTTCATTCAGACCAAAATCTCATCTAGATTCACTTCCAACTACTCCTCCAGAATTGCCTCAGAAATTGCGCCTTTACTTATCCTTTTTTCGTCTTTTTATTGTTTCGTCATCTCATTCCTCCCCTCCCTGGCGCGACCAGCTTCTTCAACCAGGGGTCTGCGTCTAGACCCTTGCCTGAGTCGTGACACCAATGGCGAAATCTCAACTTGTCCCTGTGATTTCCGATTCCTTGCTGTCGCGACTGCCCCTGCATGAGTCGGCCGCCAAGGCCCGTCTCTTGATGCCACTATTTATGCTCGTATTAATCTATCAAGTAGTTATATCATAATATTACTGCCCACATGCGAAGCAATCTCTGTTCAAAAGTATCTAGCGCAACTGCTGCCCTGGCCCAACACCTCTTTGGAATGGGGCACTGAGACAGCAGATTGCTATTCTGGGAAGCACAATCCCCGCCTGACTCACCACCAAATCTGCCTGCGATCAACCTATCCTGGTACTATCCTGGTACTATCCGTACTGGTATACTCTGTACTCAGTAGAAGAATACGGAGTGAAACGACCTGAAAACAAAGAGCGAAAAAAGAACATGCGCAGAATCTTTATGCGGGACTGTCGATGCACTCTTGGCTGCTTGAATTTTTTATTTCATGCAACTCGGTCCCCGCCTCGACTCGAAATCCTATTACCTCGCGTTGCGCAGATCCATGGCTGAACAAGGCCACGTTTGCTGCCTTCCCCTGCCTGGTTCCCCATTGTGCCCATTGAATCGCCCACGATCCTCTGTAACTAGGAGACGAAACATGTCGCCGTTTCTTCTCTCATATTGGGCCCACGAATAGAAGATTTGGTCCATCATCGGTTGCCTGAACCGTAAACGTCTCAACTCTGAATCTTTAAGTTGCCATTAATGAGTGAAAACAACAAGTACCTCCCAATGCGCGCCGATTAAGTCATCTAAATAGAAATTCGTAGGCTCGTTACATCTGCATCTTGACGTCCTCTTGCCTGATGGGCAACGCCTCCGGATACCCTTCCCCATTCGCCGCCAGCGCTCCATGATTGCCATTCACCGCCACGCCGTTGCCGTTGCCGTTGCCGTTGCCGTTGCCGTTGGCATCACCATCACCCGCAAGCCTGCCTTCCGCGATGTGCCGGTAGACGCGTATCGTGCCGTCCTGTCCCGCGCTCACCATGGTCTCGCCGTGCACGTCGACCCAGAAGCAGACGCCCTCGGCGTGGCCCCGTACCCGCTGCAGCACCTCCTTGCTGACCACGTCCCAGAGCACGATGCCGCCGTCCTCGCTCGCCGACGCGACAAACGGCGCCCCGTCCAGCACGCCAAAGCACCCGCCCACCGCAAACTTGGCATTCGCGTGCCCCTGATACGTCTTCTTGACGCTGCCCGCCACGTAGTCCCACAGCCGGAGGCAGTTGTCCAGGTTGAAGGCGAGCACGAACCGGCCGTTGGGCGAGAAGCACACGTTGGCCACGGCCGGATTGTCCTCGTGCACGAGCGTCCGCAGGCATTGCCCGGTTCCCGAGTCCCATATACGACTACACAACCCGCACATTAGCACTTGTCCAAAACCTGTAAAAACTGCATAACTGCCCACTTACATGAGGCCGTCTGTAGAACAACTTGCCACCAGTGTCCCATCTGGTGAAAAGTCGATCCCGCTCACCGGGTCGCTGTGTGCTGGCAAGCTCCTCATCAGCCTTCCCGCGCGCACATCCCACAAGAATACGGCCTCGTCGTAGGACCCGCTCGCGAGGATGTTGCCCTTTGGCGAAAACGCCAAGCAGTGCACGTAGTTGTGATGCCCGCGCAGCGGCGCCATATCTCCACCGCTACCGCCGCCCGCCAGCGACTTGCGCGCCGTCGTCTTGGGCCGCCCCGTCACCCGATCCCATAGCCGGATCGCCATGTCGTCGGCGCCGCTCGCCAGTGTGTTGCTGTCGGGCGCCCACGCGACGCAGCTCACGCCCGCCATGTGCCCGACCAGCGTGTCCATGTGCGCGCCCGTCGCCGCGTCCCAGATCTTGAGAGTCGCGTCCGCCGATGCCGACGCGATGAAGCGCCCGTCTGGCGAGATGCGCGCCTGCGACACGGGCTTGGTGTGCCCGTGCAGCGCCAGCCGTGCCTTGTAGCTTGGCCTCACCGGCGTGCGTCCCTGAGGCTCGGGCGGTGTAGCCTGCTGCTGCTCCTGCGAGGGCGATGGCGGCGCAGGCTTTGGTGAGAAGGACTCTGTCCGCGTGCGGTCCGAAGACGTCGAGGCTGGTGATCGTGAGCGTGATGCGGAGCGCCGCCGCGCTGCGTGTGCGCGTCGAGGGGAGGGCGACTCGGACCGTGTGCTGGCGCCCGAGCTGGAGGCGGATGCAGCGCGCCGTCGTCGTGCCGCCGGCGACGGCGACGGCGACGAGTCGTCCCGGGTCTTGGAGTAGTAGTCGCTGCTGTCTCCGCGATCGGGCCCTCGTCTCGACGCGTCTGGCGAGCGACCGCTTGGTGATTGTGCGTCGCGCATGCGGCGTCGCTTGTGAGGTGGTGTCGCGCCTGGTGTTTCGTCGGCCGGAGCCATGGCGAATAGGCTATGAATTGTGTTATATGAGAGGTGTTGTTGGGAAAGGGGATGCGACGAGGGCTTGAGGAGCCTTGCGGCATCCGAGATTCTGGAAAATTATTATGGGGCGGCGGTTACAGGCACCTTGTAGGGACGAGGAGGCTCAACCAACACTCTTTGGCCGTGCTGGAAAGCATGAGAAAAATTTTTTATTGTAAGTGTGCAAGGCTTATCAGTGGTTTCCAAAAAGAATATGGTCCAAGTAATTAAAGTAGATTATGGTAGACATAAGGACATGAAGACACTCTCTCTGCTCTGCCAGATTGCTCGTGTGTGCTTGACGAGACGCAGCAAGGTGTAGACATATGATGAATGTTCTGGCAACAAACAAAAAAGCATTTGATTGTTTAACCCTGTGGTAGCTACGAACTGGCTATATTGGCAACAATGAATGTGATTTCCGATTTTCCATTTCGCCCCAACGACTTACAGCAAAGGCAAGATGGCTACTCGGCGGCGGCAAAAAGCCAAAACCTGCTTCTTTATCAATACGTGGTAATCGGGAAGCAATACCCAATAAATAAAGGCAATAAAGAAAATATGATGAAAGCGAGAAAAGAAGCAAAAGGCGACAGAAGCCGTTACAGTTTCATTACATGTTGTTGTGTACTACTCGGTACTGCAAGCGGAATAAACTCTCTCAGCATCTGAGGAGTGTTGAAGACCCGCGTTCACCTACTTATTCTCTAATTGTCTCACAATTTGACCATTCTCGGATAAATTTGAAGCACGATTAAGCTATTCTATCTTGTGAGCTATGTTTGTTTCTTCCGTCCCTTCACAATCACCGTGCAGTCCAAATCCATTTCCCTGCGTCGAGTGGCTGAGCTAAGTCCTGGTCTTGCATGTTTTGTCCTAAATATTGACGTGTCTTGCATGATCGGGCTGAGCAGGCTTAACAGGGTTCTGCCTAAGCTGCCATGTTTTCAAAACTTCCTGTGCCGTCCCAGCATTTGACCTCTGGGTGGTGTTTGCGCAAAAACCAGTGCTCTCTTTGCTTGAATCCGTAGCCCATTCGACATATGCGTGACTGCATACAGTCTTCTGGCCTTCTCCTGTTAACCTTCATGTCCATTCCACCGTAACCTGTCCCGCAGCAACCTTTCTTTTGTTGTGGTAAACCTCAATCCTAAGCTCTGGGCCATTGACAATCACCTGAATCTTGTAGCTCAGCTTCCAGTAAATTCCACCAGCCAAAGTATAGCTCATTTCGAGCTTGTCTAGATTAACTCTCTTGTTCCATTTAATCGAGCATAAGTCTTTGACAGAGTCCGTCTTCCACAAAGGCAGAACGTCCGAAGTGCAGAAATACAGCTCTTCTTCAATGTCTAGCTCATCACCGGGAGTAAGCAGTCGATAGAACTCATGCGTAGAATGCGATGCGCCGTCTAGTGTATCTCCCTGATTCTGGGATTAGTACGCAAAGGTAATGAGAAGGAAAAACAATACCTTTTTCAAGAACCAATTCATTTGGTTTGACGCTTCGTACACCTCCTCTACGCTGTCCCAGAATTTGTCCTCTGGACGGTGTTTGCGTGGATCCCAGTGCTCGTTTTGCCTGAATCCATAGCCCATTCGACAGATCCGTGACTGAACAATGTAATTTCCGGGCTTTATAGCTTTGAAGCCGGGGGCGCGCATTCCATTCTTGCCAACCGTTTTGTGAATCAGGGCGTGTCTAACCGCTCCACGACAGACGGCTGTCCATCTGCGTCAAAAAGATTCCGGTCAGCGTCGGTGTACAGTACTCCGCATTTATATCGAAGCATTCGATTGGTTTGTTTATAAGAGAAACTTACGATTGTTCAGATGGAGGATTGAGAATGGTGCTGTCAGGGTAGGCCTCGACGAGTTGATCGAAAAGGTATCTGCAGCAGCCGAAGCCTCCGACAAGAATGATGAACTATTTCCCAATGTCATTGATGACAACTTGCAGGTGTTGAAGAAAGACATACCTTCGGGGCCGACGATTGTTTTTTTCTGATGGCGTCTTTCTGGTTTTTAACGAGATCACATATTTTTCTGATGACGGGCGAGAAAACCGAAATCAGGTCGTTTCTATATCCGCATATGAGTACTTGAAGTAAAGAAGAAATGTTCATCATCAGTACGAACCTGTCGAGACAAATACTCTGGAGACGCTTTCGCTTGCCCATGGCACCATCTGGCAGATACCCCTCAGGAACTTCTGCAAAAAAGCTTCGATCATTACCAGAAAATTGTGACTTGATGCCATTTTCCCAACTATCTTTCATGAATTTTCGCTTATCTGCAGAGTCAATACCCTTCCAAGGAGAGCCTCCCATCTTGCGAGTAATCAAGTCATCAAAGTTCTGGTCGACAAAGATGCCTCCGCAGAGACCACCTAGGCGAAACATGTCAGCATTCGCCATTATTCGATCAATGATAGACCAGCCGACCTTCACCAGGGACGCATTCTCGAAGTCTGAAGGAGCTCGCTCTGTCAACTTGGTAGCTAATGAGATCCTAGCCACGACTGTGTCAGCATCAGTTCGAGTAAACATGCCTTGAACTTACCGCAGTTCCGCCTCCAGCATCGCACACAATAATTGTGTCACCCTTCTGCAAAAGAAACGTTAAAAAGTTTTCCGGCTAGAGTAGATCATTCGTTTACCTCGATATCCGGACGAGGATGCATTTCAGCAAGGGCAGCCAAAGCGGCAGCCTCGGGCTCCGACAAGAATTCCAAGGTCGTTTCGAGGGCTGAACTGGTACTCCTTTCCTGCAGCATACCTGCAAGTCCAGCGGCGGATTTCATACGAGCCTGGACATAGTGTGGCCAAATAGCAGGCACTGTCATCACAATGTGAATCTTGCAGCTGGCGACCTCGTCTGATCCAAGAGCACGAGTGATGTTTTTCATGCAATGATTCCAAAGCGATCGCAAGAAGCAACCCACAAGTTCAATAGGGCAGACTTTCAAGCGTTCTTGCTGTTTACGGACTTCTCTGTACTGAGGGTCCTCTACAACGGCGCTGGGTAGGTCTACTTCCTCAAGCAACAAAAGTTTGAACCACCGCACCACATCTTTGTCGGCCGGCACATTGTAGCCCCAAGGTGTCTCATGGTCAATGGTGCCATATTGAAGTAGAGTGGGACATTTTCCGCGATCGGAACACCCATTGTACTCGGACTCCCAGTTGGTGATGACGTGAATGTCGGCCGAACGCTTCGAGATTGCCCATGCGGCACCGCTAAAGCTATACACGGATCAGTACCATGGAGTCTTGGAAAAAAGGATTTACACACTCACGTTGTCCCGAAATCGATACCGACAGTAATGATGGACGGCATGCTGGTCGGTCGCTCTTTCACAGTGGCTGGGCGACCTCGCAAAGAGCAATGTGACTTGCTTGAATATTTGTATGACTTTTGAAGAAGAAACGCTCAATGTAAGACGCGATGATATATTTCAGAGAGTTGCAGAGAGTAGAGCTTGCGGACGAAAAGATTATGGGGTGATGCGTGAGATGAGGAAGCGAGGCAGAGTAACAAGTGCTTGAGGTCAATGCCAGTTGCATGCTCCTTTTCTGTGGTCAATGACATGATGCTCACTTGAAAAAGCCCGAGGTGAATATCGCAGCCGTTTGCTTGTTGGCATGCAATAGAAGTGCTGCCGAGGGCGGACCGTTTGCAGTTGGACTCTTCGTTCTGTTCACGTCAAGTTGAAACCTTCAAATATTTAATCGAGGTTGGCAGACTATGAATATAACGCTTTTTACGAGACGACTTCCAGAAAGCAACGTCAGTATAAAGACAGAACGATTGAGCTGGCGGGGACGCATTTGCCCTTCGAGCATGTCTGGAAAACTCCAAAGCGGCGCAGTCTCTCCTACACCAAGCTACGAAGGGGATGATATGCCATCTAACGACACCGAATATCAACCCGATAAAGATAGCGTTAACCTTGTTACGACATCGAGATCTGACCAAATGGCACCAAGAACCAGAAGCCAATCGTCCAAGTCGGCCAAGGGGTGTGGTCCGCCATTGTCACGATCCGACTCAACAACACCAGTTGCAGCAGCTTCGTCCCCAAGCAACGCTAAGAGATGTGACGAGGACAATCAACTGCCGATAAAGAAGCGACTAATCAAATGCGTCAAAAATGACTCAGCCCATGGGATACAATATCTCCATGACCGTTTCAGGCAGGAGAGGGAATACATCGACAATCGTTTGACGGAGGAGCGAGAGAAGCTCCACGAAGAAATCGATATACTGAAAATGGAGATGTTAGAGGGCG
The DNA here is from genome assembly GCF_000280675.1 of Beauveria bassiana ARSEF 2860. Classification (NCBI taxonomy): domain Eukaryota; kingdom Fungi; phylum Ascomycota; class Sordariomycetes; order Hypocreales; family Cordycipitaceae; genus Beauveria; species Beauveria bassiana. The sequence continues at coordinate 951,846 of NW_007930837.1, read as the reverse complement.
CAAAGAGAGAGAAATCCGCTGCTGAAAAGGTTACAGACGACACAATCAAGAGCAAGTGGAATGCACTGCGTTACAACATCCGAAGTGTTGTCTTGATGCTACGATCCTGTGAGCCCAAGGGCGCCAAGGACACGCCAGAAATTCTGCGATTGGGAATTCCAGAGGCAGAATTCAAAGATCTACCACAGGAATACTTGAGAGAGATTTTCGAGGGGTATTTGGAGCTATACATATGGGAATTTATCTACTATCATGTTTTCCTCGGACAAGGCCGCCAGTGGAGAGGCAACATCTTCAAACTCTTCCAAATGGCGAGGCAAGAAGCCATTAGTAAGAACTCATCCTTCCAAATACGCTGAAATAACTAACAATTGTAATGCAGGTACTGAAAAAGATCCGAAGAAAATAGCCGAGTTTGCTTTATGGTTGTCCCAAGGGGGCGAGGCGAGCACGTCCCAGCTGGACAAAGAGCTCCAGCAGCCAATGGCCGATGAGTTTGCAGAGTCCATCTTCGCCATGTTTCAGTCGCAGCCAAAGACTATTCATCAGAACGATATCAAGGAGGTTCTTGGAGTGGCAGTTTACGACGCCACGGAACTTGCCATCATGTTCATGTCGTCCAAGGCTCTTCTCCTCCCAGCCTGGCCGTTTCATAGGCCGGTCGAGAATGATTGGCCTACGACTGATTTTGAGAATGAGCGGTTGCCGAATGTCAAATCGAATGACAGATTCCTAGTATTCAGGCCTGCTTTGTTAAAATTTGGCAATGCCGACGGAGAGAATCACGATGTTCATGTCATCCTCTGCAAACCGGCGCGGCTCTACTTTTGAGAAATTCGAATGCGTCTTGGAATCAGCACTGGCTTTCAAAACATTTCAGCGTCTAAGATTTGCTCCTTATAATTTGCTATTGTCTTCATTGATTTGGCTAAGAGTATGATGCAGCTCAATGTATCTCGGTGGAGAGTTGGCAGAATGCTGGTGCGAAAATGACTATCTTCTCTCTACTTTTCTTGAGCTGTTGCTATCCGAGTTTTTCAGTTCGCTAGATTAATTGAGCTATGATTAGCCCTCACGACCTAAAAAAAAAAGCGAAGTGCTACGAAATTACACAGATGCCAGCGTATTCTACCAGGAGGCTACGACTGGCAGCTCTGGCACTTTGAGATGAGAAATGTCAAAGAAAAGTTACTGCGTGCTCAGAAAGAATGCCCTGCCAACAGCGCCCTGCCACTAGTGACTAGATCATTTGTAAATCGTAGGGAGTTGTTGTATCGATATCACAGGCGTGCTGTAATCTGATGGCGCAGGTCAAACGTGAGGGGCCGTTAGACGGGGGTGGGGCAGCTGAGATGAGACGGCGGCAGGCGCTTTCCAAGGTCAAGAGATCAAGAGATCAGAACGGGGCAGAAAAAAAAAGAGTTCATACCAGTAAGAGGGGCCCATTCACAAATCAAAGGACATGGGTATACGGAACGGAGCATTAGAAAGAAAAAAGAGCCTCGGGCGGCGTTGCGGTGGGTCTCTGGTGACGTGCAGGTGTACCCAAAGGCTCAAAGCCCACTGGTCCGTAAAGGGCTCGAGTCATTCCAAGGAACGCCTGCATGATTTATCATATTACTTGTAATAATGTTACTCGGAATTGTATATATGCATTACAAAGGATATCATTTGTCTATTGATATGAAGCGAATTATGTCATGGTTGCCCGCCGAGTGTACGTCTCTGGTGCCGCATCATAGCGCTGACAACTCGGCCAACAAAGTCCATGGCAAGTGGACAACAAAAAATTGGCCTGTGTGCATTCCATGTGCGATATGCTTTTGCCCAGATAGTTGGCCAACTGCCCGCGCTTGGGCTTACCATGATTCGGGTGGTCAAGTGGTGTGCCACTTCTGGGCCGAGGCAGCGCGTACCTGCGGGATTGATAAGAACAGCAGGCTTCTTGGCTCGGTTCCTGGTGTGTGTCAGGCAGTCAATCTTTATTAATAATGGCGCGCCCGCCACGTAACAGTCGAAACTAGGTAAGTTTTTTTTTTCCCCTTTGTGCTTTGCCAGAGCGAGCGGTCGAGGCGGACAACTACCTACGGCGCTATTGAAGCCAATTTGAGTGTTGTACAAAGTAGTGACCGTTGGGAAACCCTTTTCGAGAAGGCGACGCATCTTCACTGTGATGAATAAAGTAGACGATACAAGCGACAAATAAAAAATAAGAGATGACTTATTATCAAGGATGGGATATTGTTATTGTTTACTCGGACTGTTTGCAAGTTAAAGCGGGATAACAAGCTGACAGGAATGCAAACAAGGGTCCAACAAGAATCCACTGCGAGTCTGCATTCGTAATCGACGAGGTACCAAGGTACTTGACTCCTCTCCACTTGCCACTGGCTTTGGCAAATCAGATTTCACATCAACAAAGGTGTGGACCCGCATCTTTGCAGCGACAAGCCGAACAACTGTAGCCCATCGAACGCCTCACCGCGAATAGGCTGTAATGGCGCTAGAAACCTGGGGTTTACAGCCAATCTTTTGGGGGTCCTTTATTCACTTCTTTTATTTTCACTGGATTCGTTGATTACTGTACCTATGTACAGTCAAGTTACCCCAGTCAAGTACCTAGGTACTTACCCGTCAGTCACCACCGCTGACACCTCTCTCAACCCACAGACACGCTCGCTCTCAACTTGACTCGCCTTGCTCACTCAACACGGCCCTTTTCTTTCTTCTTCTCCCAAACCACAAACACTCGCCGACTTTTCCTCAAGCTCCTGCAGCCTGCAGGCCCTCTGTTGGCCTTGCGTTTTTTTTTTCTCTCTTCCTCTTCCTCTTTATTTATTATACCCGCGAAACTCTGCGACAAGCGAATTTAAGGGTCCATACGTACCGCGCGCCCGCCGTGGCCTCCGCCCTTCCAAAACACCACCGACTCCAAGCCCACGACACGCCAAAGGAGGGGGCGCCAGTTGGTCTTCAAACGCCTACCAACCGCTTGACCCGTGATTTTCGCCTCGCCTCGCCTTGCCTCGCTTAGTCAAGGCTGTGCCAGTGCTTTCACGCACCGCGCCCGTCTTGGTTTGCTTGGCCACACTGCGACACTGCCGGATCCCGTTTGCCTCTCTGTCTGGGCGCTGCTGGCACCTTTGGACGTCACACCCGTCGCTGCGTCGACCTCTTGTCCCGAATTTCTGTCACCAGCCCAGCTTGCTGTCTAGCCTGTGCTACACAGTACAATACCCGACCCGGCGCTCCTCACCTGCCGTCCCAGGCTTGTGCCTGTCTGCTGTGCCCCTGTTGCACTCCCACTTACTTCCGCTTCAATCCTACCACGATCCGACCCTCGCCTACAGCTTCTCCTCTCCTACCGCTGACAGCCCTTTATCTTCACCATGGAACCCGTTCCCGAGACGGAGCGTATGGAGGAGTTCCGTCCTTCGCCGCTGCCGACTCTACACCTCGGGGGCTCCCTCCACGACTCCTCTTCCGACCTCAACATCATGAAGAAGCCAGCTACCACTCGGCGCAGCACCGATCCTATACCTTCTAGCTACTCCTCGTCTAATCCCTGGACGCCCTCGGCTAACTCCATACCTTTTCGCCCACGCACCGCCTCTCCGCTCTCCAATTCACATACTCGCTCTTTTTCTGCCACGAGCATAACCTCGGCTCCCTCCATGTCCAGGGCACGTTCTCTACCCGGAGTCAATGGTTCTGGTCACATCCTCCTCTCGCCCCAGCTGCGTCCCACCAGCCCAGCTGAACCTAGCCGTCGGCGGACCCCCCGCAAACCCTCAGACGAGGCTTTCCCGCCCATGTCTCCCGTGCGAACGACAGTCTTGGAACCAGACCGACCATCGTCGGAACGAAGTAACTCGCCCAGTTTGAGATCTTCTTCCACCTCCTCTACACGCTACCGCCGAACTTCTTCGCCCTTCCGAAACTTGTCACTCCCTAGTACAGGCTCCTACACGGCTCTTCCCACCACTCCTTCTTCCACCGCTTCCTCACCTTTGTACAGAGGCTACGACAGCTATGGCGGGAATCTGTCATCTATGCCATCTACACCGACTTCTGCTAGATCACGAAGCCCAAGCATTTCAAGCTTGGAAACCATTCCCGATTCTCCAGACGCTGAAGAGGCAGCCCTCGAGGCCGAGCGCCAAGCGCAGTTGCAGGCAGCTGCCAACGAGGCTGCAGAAGGCAGCGACTCGTCATCCGACTCCAAAGGACGAAGCAGCCTCGACTCGCCGACACGTGGTCGGACTCTGGCCTTTGGACCTCGCGACAAGCGCAAGCGATGGAGCGTGTGCGGTGCCGAACGACGAAGTGACCTGGACCTCGAAACTATTTGGGAAGATTGACGCTGTGACTTAAGGCTTGATCTTTACCATGATGCATGATGCTTTTTACGCTTTACTGGCGCACAAGGAGGACGAGTTTTTGACGATTAGCCGAGCGGGCCTATTTGTTTTTCATTTTGCATGTTTCATGCTCTTTTCATCTTGACATGGTTTCCTGTTTATGCTGGGACGTTGGTGCGAGCAGTCCACTCCCCCGAATGATTGATTCGATACCCTTTACTGTGCCTCCGAGACATGCTATGCTAGCACAGAGCGTTGTTGGCAGGGCATTCGTGCTGAGCACGCAGGAAGCCCTGTTCAACAGTCCCATTGAATATACAATTTCAACGCACCGTGCTCCAATAGATCGAGAGGTCTTATATCGAGTGATTAGAGTGTTGACTTACCACCGGATTCACACTTTGTAAAACAATATGAAATTAAATCTTGATCCTAATTGTAATTCCTGGTATACATCCATCATCTCTCGAGATTCTAGATGCTCTTCAAGATTACCATACTCAAAAGTCGCCCCATGTCGAAAACTCATCAACTATTCAAACACCTCAACACCTTGCTACCATGTGCTTCTTCACAAACTACTTGATTTGAGCTCCAACCTACAAGAGACAACTAGCTCATGTGCCGGGGGCGCCGGCGGGGGGTAGCTGGTCCGGACCAAAAGACATGGGCAGAATCTAGACAATCAAAAGCCATCAGCACAAAAACTCGCCCAGTAAAACGAGGCCGTGTGGAACAATGAACATACCTCTTCAACAGTTAGCACGACATAGTCTTCATTCTTGTCAAACATGATGATGGGCATGTCGCTCATGCAAAACTCGCGAATCCTGCGTCCTTGATATTAGCTGCTTCTTCTTCTTCTTCTTCTTCTTCTTCTTCTTCTTCTTCTTCTTCTTCTTCTTCTTCTTCTTCTTCTTCTTCTCGTATTGTAGAT
>NW_007930837.1:935639-946448 GCF_000280675.1 Beauveria bassiana ARSEF 2860 | reverse complement strand
TCTTCTTCTTCTTCTTCTCGATTGAGATGACTGAAAAAAAGACGAAGGAAAGCGAAAAGGATAACATACGCCTGTCTGCACATGCCGCACGGGCTCGCCGGCGGCGAAATGTCCGTCGCCACCGCCAACGCCTTGAACCTCGTCACGCCCTGCGCCGCCGCCGCGCCAAACCCCACGCGCTCCGCGCACATGCCGACTGGGTAGCTCGCATTTTCCACGTTGCAGCCTTTAATCACCGCCGGCGCTCCATCACCGCCGGCGCTGCTGCTGTTGCTGTTGTCCGTGTCTGCCGGAAGTAAGGCGGCGCCGACGCGGAAGCGGCTGTATGGGCAGTAGGCGACGGTTTTGGCGGCGACGGCCGCGGAGCGCAGCGCGGCAAACTCGGAGAGCGAGAGGCCGTGGGCGGCGCAGGTCGCGGCCACGACGGCGGCGTCGGAGCTGGCGTGTAAAGGTGGTGAGGAGGGGAGAGGGGCCATGGCGGGGGGCGTCAGAGTTTGGGTAACTTGCTTCTGAGAGAAATTTCAAGTGAAGATGTGGGGAAAGAAAGGAAGAATGAAGATGAAGAAGAGGAGGAGGAAGAGGAGGTGGAAGAAGCAGAGTTGAAGGGAAAGTCTGGGGAATGTGGGGGCGGCCGAGATGCCGGCACCCGTATCTTGGACTTTTGCCGTGTAAGATGGAATTCTTAATGGATCGTCTCAAAGAAGAATAATGTAAGAAAAAAACCCGGCCAAGTGCAGCAAGTCGAATGGCTTTTTCAGAAGAAAATAAAAGAACAAAAACAGAAACAGTCTTGTCAAAGTCAACCGTTTTTGCGGGGGCAGAGACCCAGTTCCCCCCTCTTCGGTGAGCCCTCCGCACAGAACGCCGAAACCCAGGCCGCCACATCACTGCATCAAATGCCCGGCTTACACATTCTCGTATGGGCTCACAAGAGCTTAGCCACAAGTTCTCATGTCGCACTACCGCATCTAGAATCATGCATCATGTAGGCATGCAGCTGCGAGCGAAATGTCGCTCAACGAAGAACGAGGAGAAAATGAATCCCAATTCATGAAGAATAATAGAATTGTCATTATAAAAGGTTCATTACATGGCACCGCAGACTGCCTTCTCCTGCCATCGTGAGAATGTAGCCTAATTCTACCCGGCGCTCGCCACTTCGTATACGTCTTATATTATATATAGCAAAAAATCTTCCCGTTTTCGTCACTGATGCATCGAGTAGGGTGTTGTCGCGGCCGACGAGCTCATCTCGCTGGGCGTCGGCGACTCTACCACTTGGCTGCGGATAGCCATGATCCATTCGTGCTGGAGCAGCTCGACAGCGGTCCATCGCTTGCTCGGGTCGCGAATGAAGCACTTCTTCATAAAGTCGAGACCCTGCGGGCTCAGAAACTCCGTGGTAGGGAGCGCCGGGGCGTTGCCCTGGCCAATGTTGTACATGATGGACCATTCGTTGTCAAGGTTCGCCCATGGTCGTCGTCCGGTGGCCATCTCCAAAATGACGCATCCCAGTGACCAGATATCCACAGCTCCCGCCCTTCCGGAATTCTCGGATAATTCTCCTTTGATTACTTCCGGCGACATGTACATGGGTGTGCCTGTCATGGATTTGTTTGGCTTCGTTGCATGCAGATCCTGGGCCAGTGTTCGGCCCTGTCTGGCAATGACCTTGGCAGCGCCGAAATCGACATACTTGATGATGCCATTATGATCAAGCAGAATATCTGTTGGCAGCGTTAGTCATTGCTACTCGGCATCATGTGCAAATACATACTCTCTGGCTTAATATCGCGATGGGTGATGCCGCTTTCATGCAGATAAACGAGACCCTCCAGCAATTGCAATGCATAAACAGTCGTGACCTGCTCGTCCTCGATTCGTCCGTGCTCGAGCAGGTTGGCAAGGGAGCCCCCAGAGCAGTATTCCATAAAGATGTAGACACGGTCACGATGGACTTCGATACCGTGATAGGCTACAACGTTGGGATGGTCCAAAACTTCCAAGACGCCCATTTCATCGCGGATTTGCTCCGCAATCGTCGGAATTTGCTTGGGATCTTGTAGTCGAATCTCCTTGACAGCCATGAGCTGGCCCGATTCAAGGTTCATGGCAGCGTAGACATTACCAAAAGTACCACCCCCAACAAAGTGCCCTTGCTGCCAGCGCATAGTCACATTCATAGACGACGACGATAAATAGGCCAGCGACCGGTCGGCTTCGTTATTCGCCTCCAGGACGCGACCTAATGATCGGCGCTCGGCCTCCTTTTCAAGACGGATTTCGTCAACTTTGTCGAGAAACTCCATCCGTTGCAGAGCTCTGCATCTGGCTGCTTCCTCATCGTCAAGCATCTTCTTGCTGTCCAACTTTTTGAACTGGCCCATCATTGCCTCAACCCTTTCTCTCTCAGCTTGTGCAGCCAAGTTCGAACGCGCGCCCATAATGTCAAAGTGCGAGATCAGTACTGACATGCAACCAGCCACTTTGGTTCGCAAGATGGAGTATTCCCTCTCGCCAAGTGCGAGAATGTGTCGTCCACGTGTCATGCCCATGGCCAGTTCCAGCGCAACCACTGCCCAACGGAAAGTCTTCCTGTCCGAGGCAATACAGTCGTCGCAAATGAAGCTGACCCAGTCAAGTGCGAGCTTGGTGAGCTTCAGATTATTCATCTGGCGCCTATTGCTGTCCATGTAGAGTAGTGATCGCTGACCAAATTCTGTTGCAAACACGAAGCAGGTCTGAATAAGCTCCTGGCAGTCTTTTCCAGCTGCCTGCCTTCGGATCGTTTCGACACTATCCATGAATGTGTTGGAAAGCTTATATGTGACTTTCCGAATGTCTGTCAGTTTTTGGTTAACCTTGTGAATGTTGGATCTCGCTTCTTGTAAAAGATCAACATGCATGTCGACAGCGTCCAGAAATTTGATCCTGGCGTTTGGCAGAGCTTGTGAGCTGGTTGCGCAAAGACGAAGCTGGCCGCGTTTCAAGTCGATGACTTGGGTCTTCAGTGACAGGTTGATAACCTCGCCAAACCAACTCAAGGTCTCCTCGGGTCTCACAACGAGGATATACCCGACGCTTGATTTCTCATCAAAGGTGTCCCTCTTTGTAATCGCCATCAATTCCTGGATATCGTCAAGCCTCTCATGCAAGTCTGGGGACGCTATAATATGAATGCCATCCTTTTCAAAAACACCAGTCTGCAGACGAAAATGGCCAGTGGCTGCCAGTTGGTCGAAAAACTTGGATATATTTTGAGGCGAGTAGGAGATACTGTAGTCCGACGCATGCTCGTAGTTGTCGCTTAGCATGCGCGAAAAACGCTGCAGCATTCGTTGCCGCACGCGGACAGAGTCGAGGCAAGCTTTGTATCGCTTCGTCATCTCGGCCGCTGATTCACCCGATTTTGCCTGCAACTCTCTCTCAAAAGTCTGGCTGAGACGGCTAATGGCCTTCAGAGTCAGCGAGCTGAACTGCTCGGCCACCTCAATGTGGCCTCGCTGTAGCTGCCTGCCGATATCGTTTGCAAACTCCCACTCCTGAAACAACAGTTCGGCTTCCTTGAACGTGTTCCTGTTTCCTGTGAGCTTCCAGTTGAGCATTTTGAAATAGTACTTCAACGCCTCCAGCACGACTTGATCAAATGATTCATCAATGCATGGAGGGAGGTCCCATCCCGGCTCTGGCTTCTCTATCTGCAGATATTGCTTTTTAATTCGGATAGCTGCTTTGAGCAGCATTTGGAATTGTGAGATCATCTGATCCTGCATCAGTGGATTCTGCTGGGCGGTCTCCTTAACTCTCCTAGCGTAAGCAAGACGGATTCGCGTAATCTCTTCGATGAGTCTAGATGGGAAGCTGATGAGCGTCAAAAGTTCATCCAAATAGGGCGGCAAATGCCGTTTCTGGAACGGTCCAGAGTTGAGAATAAAGGTCTCCTTGGCCTTGAGAATGACTTTTGCAATGGGTGGCAGCATGCCCTTGGGAGACTCTTCGTCCTCCTCGTCATGCAATGACTGCAGACCGTCTTCCTTCATGAGTCGATCCAGGAAAGAAGCTTCGTCGGGTGCGATGCCGTCCACAGCTGGTGATCGCTGTTTGGTGCGAGAAAAGTCGAGTTCGTCGTTGCCAACCCACTTTTTGAGGATAAACAGTTCAGTGTTGATCATTTCATTGGTATTGTACCAAGACATGATTGCTTCGTAAGCTTCGCTGAAATGTGGTGAGCCTGCCGTTGGGTGTTCGGCGACGAGGGACTGCCAAGAAGGATAAAGGCTTTCGCACTTTTCGATGGAGGCGACAATGTCGCGGACCTGCTCATAAGGATTCTTTCCTGCCTCGCTTTCACCCTTGACTTTGAAGTTGATAATCTCGTCGAGGGTCCGATCTAAAGCGGCGCGCGCCTCCTCAACAATGCGTTTCTGCACTGGAATATGTCTACCGCACACCTTGCTGCGTACGCCAAGCCAGAGTTCTGTTTTGTGGCCAGTCTTTCCAACAGCTTGCTCGGAGGAGCCAATCAGTCTCTTTTTCTCTTGCCGCACCACATCGCCAGTCAGAACAGCCTCGAGCATGCCATGCCACTCGAGTCTTTCTCGACTCTCGGGGTCCTTTAATTCGTCTTCGGTAGGTAGTACGTTGTCGTTTCCGTAGAACATGATTGTTTCTTGGTCAAGCCGATCATCGAAAGGGCTTTCAGTAGAGGGAGTCTCTCCATCCGAGTCCGAGTCATTCCCGATATCATCGTAGTGATTGAAATATTCGCCATCATATTCTTGCCGTAACTTCTGCACATAGGCTCGTTCCTGGGCCCGAAATCTACTATCACTCGGCCACGGGCGCGTTGCGGAAGAGGATCGGACTGTGCCATCGTATGATGGCACCGTCTGTGGCGGCCGTGGCCTTCGAGAAGTCGAGGGGTTATATGTGCTAGACGGCGTTCTCGTTGGGCCGAGTGGTCGTTGGAGGTAGGCCTGGTCATCGCCACCGTGGCCACGCTGGCTGTTGCTGACTGTGCCATTCGAAATGGTGCCGAGTGCTTCTGCATCATCTCCGTTCGCATCAGAATGCCTCAGCAGTCCAGGCTCGTCATGGTGCTGCTCGTGACTGTGGGGTGCATCCTGGAATTCTGGGGTCGAGTCCTCAGATGCCTCTGCTTTGGCAGCAGCTCCGGTCATAGCGTGCTCTTGCGATGCGAAGTCGATGCGCGAAACGTCGTCGTCGTCGCTACCAGCACGGTTGTCCATTGTCTTCGAGATGCTGAATTGCTCTGTTGGCAGTTGATCCCTGACTCTCTCCTTTCCTCCCTATGGGTTGGGCGGCAGCTGCAGTCAACGGGTGGCCTCTACGGAAAGCATAGAGATTACGCCACCGGAGGTCACCGTTCTTTCTTTGACGCTCAAACTTTTCGTATGGATATTTGAAGTCCACCTCAAATCACTTTGCGAGGAGCTGCAAGGTATGCTTAGCGAGTCTCTCGATGGCGGACTGCAGCTGTGGCGTCGCTCCCTCAAGCAATTTCGCGCCACATGACACATCCACTATTGTGGCTAGTGGGCCTTTCACCGCCAGGCATTTACTTCATGCCTGAGACCGTTCAAGAAGTATTTAATAATAAAAAAGCTGTGTAGGAAGAAATTGAATAAATGTCATGCTGAGAACAATCGCCAAAAAATCAAGTAGTCAGTGTACATTCCTGTTTTGATCTGTCAACAAGTGTACCAGAAGATCTCTCTTCAACTGGCCAATCACAACGCACGGCCAACTTGCACGATATCTTCATGCAGCTTATTTACTTTCACGCTTATAAGCCAGGCTAAGAAGCCTAAGAGCCGTGCAATTCTGCCATCCGCGCAAGCCTTGTAACTCAATTGCATCCGGGGCCTTGACCACTATATTTGCTGCATCAGGAAATCACAATTGTTCAAGCAGTTGTGCTGTGCGGGTCTAGTTCATAGACTTGAAACAAGCACACGGACTGTTGATGCTGTCGGTGTGCAGCTTCATTGCGCTCTGGTGAATAGATTGCATTTCCACATCGAGCGCCATAAATTTGGTGCAGATGCTACGACCTATATCCACACGCCGAAACAAAGATCTGATTTGGCCATCTTCCAAGGTAAGCTTTCAATAGCAGCCAAGCCAATGCGCCACGTTCGGCTCAAGCGCAAAGAGAAATTGAAGAATACCCCTCCCCCAGGAAAGGAATACACTAAACTTTGAGTTGTGGCTTGCTGTCATATGAGCCATGATCATGTATCAAAGTTTCGCTCTACTCTTCTTCTTCTTCATTCATCTACTTCACGTGGCAAGCCTCTACTGAGTACTCATGATGCGACAATTCGTGTCGGCAACATGAAATGCAACGTTGACAGGACTACACCCCAATGGTGTCGGCCACAGCCGATCAGACAATGGGTCTGAGTCTAAATAGACTTGAGCTCCCGAGCCTGCTGCTAACAGAAGTCCGTGTATGTATGCAGTGCAACAATGGCCGAGCCACGGCAATGCGATTTCCAAGCACAGACATTGTATGAAGAACTCGGAGGCGGGGGCGCCTCAATTTATTCCAAATTAGAATAATTTGGATCAAGCCAACATGTTAATATGGCTTGAGATGTCCAGGAGGAAGCTCATGTGCTGAAAAGTTCAGAGTTCATGGATGCGTCCAGCTGAAAGCTTGCAATATGGCGGCACTGGGCAGAAAGTCTGAGCAGTATACAATCACTCGCATTGAGAATCTAAAGGAATATTCTACTCGGTCATACCGGAGTCAATGCTTTTGAACTGCGTGCTGCCTGTACAAAGCGAAGTTCAACATGACGACACCACCCACGGTGGGGTAGCCCTGCGCATGCCCACGAGGTAGCGATGCTTTGCTACTGTAGCTTTGACCTTTCATGCACGAAATCTTTCACACGATGGCTTGGCTTAAATTATAATGACCTATCGATAGTGTCTGCCAAGTCGACAGCACCCGTACTAGTCGAGAATCGGGTCTAATAAAGAGAAGCAAGCTTGATGCATGTGCGCTGTATTCGAGATTCGAATACACCGACGCTAACAAGCTTTCATAACTGCCAACTTCTTACCCAATGATGTTTTTCCTTTTCTTTGGAAATTACAACTGCTCTACAGACTAAATAGCCGGAGGAAGCATGCAGGCAGCGGAAATCGCCAAAACGCCACTAGCTTGGTAACCCTTTGCAAGACAGTAGGCCTCTTTTCCCAGTACGTCGAATGGCACTTCTAGAGCAAAAACCGTCTGTGTATCTTTATGTGACTTGCCATTTTCACAAAAATGCTGATAAATGCAAAGTCAACTAACCCAGCCCTTGTCAAAGCAAATGAGTACCAAATTCATGAGGTATACATGAGTACTCAGAGGCTGTCCACACTCTGGTCCGGGGCTTACGATTTGATAGACCACTTGAGACGAATAGGGAATGCCCCGTGGCTCCCTGCAAGCACATGGATCAAACTGCCTTTACCAGTACAATGAGGGGACGATGTCTCGGCAAAAAGGAGTGAGAGATGATACAGCCGCGGGTAGAAGCGTGGTCATGTGGCACCGTTTATCCACTATGGGCTCTTGTTGTGAAGTGAAACATGACTTCCCCACGTCTCATCGTCGGAACACGAGGCTGCGTAGCGTCTATTACCCTCTATTATCATAATGGACATATAATGGGCAAGTGATTATGCTTTTTTTTTTTTCTTTGCTTCATACTTGAAAAAACACTGGGTTTCTTTTTTTTTTTTTTTTCTTCAAATGCTAACCCAGGAGACCGCTTGGCGCAGATAATATGTAGCTGGCCGGGGATTGCTCTTTTGGACCAGGGGCTCGTATCTGGAACATATGCAACCTCGGATAATAACCCCAGTGACATCGATGTCTTGCCCGGCGGCAGTGTTTCAGCCCCATCTGCTCGTCACCAGATTATTTGATGAATTTGTCCGATTTTTCGTTCTAGCCTTTTCGTCTTGTTGAGGTTAGGGGTTACATTGCAGTCCCTGCCCCCTTTGCGGGAACGTCTGAAGGCGGCGGGATGGTCCTGCGGGAAAGGCTGAAAAGTGAAACAACAAGACACTTCCATGGTGGGACTTGAGGAAGCGAGAATTGTCTCTGCTTGCTTCTTGCGGCAGATTGACAGCGCGGTCCGTAGTTAGATCAAAGCCTTCTCATCAGAGCGGCGCTGCGGCTCTGCTGCGACTAAACGAGAGCTGCATTTCAAGACTTGCTTCTTCTAATATTGTCTTGACAAGGACCTGGCCAACTGGCCTGCCTTGTCTCTCCTGATGACCCAACTATCCCGAAACCGCATTGGCTCAGAATTGCTTCTCAGATCTGACTATTGGTGCGCGCAAGAGAACCCTGGTTTGCCGGGCACTTGACGCCTCGTTCTAGGATGAGACTTGCAGGAGGTCAGTGCAGGTTGTGCAGCAGTCTCGAGCGTGATGGTGGTAATTGCAGGAATAATTCAGGGCAAACACGAAATAACTACTTCGTATGTCACTCGACGTACGGAGTATGCGTACGCATGGGGTTCGAGTTCGGACCCGAAAAGTGATGCAAAAGAGAATCGTGCAGGGAGATGAAAAGACAAAATGCAAAGCTGCTAGCAGGGGTCGCATGACAGCTTGCACAGCCGGCATTTACATATCAGTGTTGATTACCAAGGAAGTTTTATACGCCCCCCAGCCTCGTACCAAGTTTACCCCTTCCGTCTCTGCGGCAATCACGGTAAATCGTCTTGACCGCTCACAGCCGTGCAGCTAATACCAGGAGGCTTGCTCCTCAAGCTCCTTATTTACTGGCAGCCTCGCCTTGACAGCCTCTATTTCTTTGGTGGTCGGCCCCGCAGACCCGAGAATCCGATCCATCTATCCGTACCCCGTACTGGTACACAAGTAACCTACCAGTAATGGAGACACGCTCTGTATTTAAGTTGTACAGAGTACATCAACTACCTGTGCCTTTTTTTTCTCTTTTTTTTTTTTCTTTTTTTGCCATCTTGAAGAGCACACAACACCACATGGTCAGGGCATTAGTGTTGGCCTAGAAAGAGGTTTCACTGGGAGGGAGAGGGCACGCTAAAATGGTTGCATTACTCTGCTTCCTCACTCGGATTGTCTTGCTGCCTTTTTATCACACTAGAATACCCAGATTCTCACTAAGTGTAGCCAGTCCGTTTCACATCTTTCAAGACAGTTAAGCGAAGCGTGCTCGGCAAACCATGAAAAGCAGAAAGGAGCACAAGAGGAAATCACATTCAAGACCCTGCATAAGGACAGCGGACCATTTCCGCGCGCTATTACTTAGTTTACGGGGGAGAGCCATACTGGTAACTAGTTATTGGTTCGGATACTCATGCAGGCTAGCAATGCAAGTCTCCCTAGCAAGTGTCATTGCCAGGTAGAAATACGAGAGAATTGGTGAAATGGAATAACATTCCGACTTGTGGAATAAGAGAAAAATGCTGGGGAAAAAAAGGGAAAAAAAAAGGGACAGGGAAAGCAAAGAGATTTTATAAATGATAGCCTCGAGCTATGGTAAAAGGTGTGTTGGGCGGCTGCACGGTTCGACGGTTGGCCTATGCTTCGATATAGTCAAGTTCCTGCCAACATAGACTTGGGCAAGAATCCATCAAGCCTGGTGTACTTTGTACGGCTGGTTGTGACACGGCTTCACTCTGCATAAAAAGACACCACCACTGTTTACTAATACCATCTGTGCGTAGGTAGAGAGCATCTTGGCGCGCCACGCTCCAAACGTTCCCCCTGGTGGCTTCGTACTTTTCCAGAGGTTTCACCGACTGCCGAGAGGCTGGTTGAGTGTCTTGGCAACGGGCGCAAGTTACGAGCAAAGACGATTATGAGCAAGGTGCAGCCAGCCATCAGCGACTGCCGTTCTCCATGGCAAAGTTTCGTATTGGGGGGCAAGTACATGCAAGTCGAGCCCAAGTCGTACCATTCTTGGGTCAAAAAAATGTGCATGGCCGACAACCTGTCACAAAAAGTAGAAGCCATCCGGGTTCTAAGGACTCAACTTGAGGCAGTCTGGCTAAAAAAGCGCCACATCTGGCTCAAAAAGGAGAGACTTTGTTTTATTTTGTGTGTGTGTGTGTGTGTATGTTTGTGTGTTTGTGTGTGCGCGCGTTGGTGTGACAGTGGTGTCCATTTCAGCATCATTCATGGGCGTACATAGCTGACTGACCTCGAATAAGCAAGTAAAAACGTACTTGGTTTGGTACAGTAAGTGCCTGGAAGCTGCCGAGACCGGGCTGCACTGGCCGCATATTGCATATTGCTTCTTTTAGAGTATATTTTCTTTTGCGCACCTCCCCACCTATCGCAGTCCCAGCATAAAGTACTGTTCATTTCATAGGGCCCAAAAAGGAAAGGCAATAATAAATAGTTACTAAGGGAAGTAAAAGAAAAAAAAAAGAAAAAAAAAAGGTGACTCGGAGCAGAGAGCATGGGCATATCCTCATTTCCCCTCCCCTCCGTCGGAAGCATCACAGACATGCAGCCATGAACGAGAACAAGGCGGGCAGGGCAGCAAACCAGCGTGGATTACACGTTTTTGGTCAAAAAAGCATTCTCCACCGGGCCGCGACATCCAACTCTGTGATTATTGGCGGGACCCCATGAACTAACTACTGATACCTTGGCTAACTGGTGGCAAACCAAGGCGCCCCTGCAGAGAGGGAGGGCTGTCTCTGAGTGCAACTCGCGGGCAATTCTGATAGATGTTTGTTTTTTTTTCTTTTCTTTTCTTGTTCTTGTTCTTTTTCTTGTCTTTTT